>NC_057395.1:30363734-30373065 GCF_019320065.1 Cervus canadensis | reverse complement strand
GAGGGGAAAGTGGACTCTTTTGGAACTTCCATCGCCCTGGACATCTCACTTCGTCTGGGTTCCAAAATGCTGCTTCCAGGACAAATCATTCTTCCAGGAGCTGTTGGCTTCTTGGAGCCGCTCATGAGGATGTGGGGCTGATGGTCTTTTCATGAGGAGGGCTCAGGGCCGTCACCTGGAGACTGAGGTAGAGACTCCTTTTTCCTCTTGTTCTAGTGAGGACCGGGTCATCGAGCACTACAAGAAACTCAACGGCCAGACCAGAGGCCAAGCCATCGTCAAGTAAGTACCCCGCCCCTCCCAGTGCTGATGAGGTTGTGTGTATGTTCACATAGAAAATGTCAGGATTGTTCAGTTCTTCTGGGAGAGACTCCAGTGGGTGGTGGTTCCATTTAATTTTCAAGTAATAACCATTCTGAGAACTTTATCATGTACACACAGACACCAATGTGTGTATGATACCAGTTCTGCTGAATAACCATGTGTGTGCATGTGTGTGTTGTTTTGTTTTGTTTTGTTTTAACAGCTACATGAGCATCGTAGAGTCTCTCCCAACCTATGGGGTTCACTATTATGCAGTGAAGGTAAGTGACCTCATTTGGTAAACATTGCCAACATGCCCTTAAAAAGATTCTCATTTCTTTCTTTTTAATCTTAGTGAAGTTTTTTGGGGTTTGGGGAGGACTCAGTCAGGAAGATCGCATGCTGGGGGAGTTGGGACCATGGAACACCCCCCCAGTGTAGTTAAGACTTGATTCAGAGACTCTCCAAAATTCACTTTCACTTTTGTGAAGTGGGTGTGATAAATGCCTAATTCCTTTCAATTCTCAGAAGAATCCTGGAGATCAGGACCACAGAGCCTCTCAGTAGGAAGATTCCAAGGAACTATAGAGAACAAAAACTTAAGCAGAATCAACAATGTTTCTCTTGGTGGTCAAATGCCACGTAGGCAGCCAAATAGGAGAAGTGGGACTATGGGTTGAGCAATCAATAGCCTCTATCTTCTTAAATATGCTGATGACAGGTCCAATGTGACACTGGCCCCATTGTAAATTCTTTTACATTTGATACATAATGTCCAAGACTGGGATCCCTTCTTTGCAATAATGGATAATGATGTTCCCAGGCTCCTTTTTCTATCCTGAGAAAGGATAACTTCGTTTCCCTTCATTTACCCCAGCGTGAAGTTTATCAAAGTCATTGCCCCAAATCTGGACAAAAGGAACAGAAAACCCTTCTGAACTCAAGACAGTCCCACCAAGCAACCCAATATTCTCAGGCTCTTCTGCCAATTTCCTTCCCCGTGTTTCTACCTGACTGTATTTTTTATAAAGATTTATTTATTTACTTTGTTTTTTGTCTGTGACTGGTCTTTGTTGCTACATGCAGGCTTTCTCCAGTTGCAGTGAGTGGTGGCTGCTCTTCGTTGTGGCACTTGGCCATCTCATTGTGGTGGCCTCTTGTTGCAGAGCACTGGCTCTAGGCACTCAAGCTTCAGTAGTTGTGGCACACAGGCTTAGTTGCTCCGTGATATGTGGGATGTTCCTGCATCAGGGATTGAACTAGTATCTCTTGCATTGCAAGGTGGATTCTTAACCACTAGACAACCAGGGAAGCCCCACCTGACTATATCTTTAATTCTTTTAGATCAGAGTGTGCCGTGTTTCATTCATTATTGTGTCAACGGCATTTTGCACATCCTTGGTGTGCATTTAATGGCCTGTATCTTCCTCCAAACTGCAGCTTTCTGATAACAAAGACTGTGTTGTATTCTGTTATATATTCCTGGAATCCAGCAGAATCTGGCATAGTGCCTGGCATGTAGTAGGTGCTCAGCAAATATTTACCAAGTGCCTTTATTGAGAATTGAATTGAGTAGTTGGATGTATATATTTCCATGATGGGAACAGATATCAGAGTGATATTTGTGGAGCCCAGTTTTGAGGCATATGTGGGGACTCCAGTCCCACCCAGCAGCTCATCTCCAGATCTATCACAGCCTACAGTGGTTCAGTTCTTCCTGATATCCTTCCAACACCCTTTCCACCAATGAAAGCTCTTCATCTCTCTTCACCATGATGCACAGAACTCAGAACCATGGCAGTCATCCCTGTCTTTCTGAAGTCTAAGCTGTAGTCTTGTCATGAGAAATATGACCTGGCCTTCTGAGCTAAATTCTGTCCCACATGAAAAGTATGAATCATCTAAGGAGACAATCCCTGTACCACTCTGCCCGGGGATATGGCCCCTGAAATCAGTGGGCAGTCAACTCCCCAAAAGGAAATTGAATTGATCATGAAAAAGAGATTCAAAATCCCCCCTGCTGGCTGCCAGGGTTCAACTCTTACACTGTGACTGAGTCTAGAACCCATGTCCATTTTGCTATCTTGCTACCATAAAGGAAATAGGAGGACCCAGCATTAGTCCTGACATTATTACAAGAGGCATATCACAGAAATCAAACTGTGAGTCTCTCTGTCACTTGTGGAAATATTCCACAGTGCTGTTTAGCAGAGAGGTCTGAATTCATGAATGGAGCCAGTAATTCAGGAATCCCTGACTCCATTCCATTCTCTGATTTGCTGTTTGTTCTAAGCATGATCTCACCTCTGCTGCTCATAATTAAAAGAGAGATTAAAGGATTTCCCTGGCGTCCAGTGGCTGAGGAAACACCTTGCAAGGCAGGAGACACAGGTTCAATCCCTGGTCAGGGAACTAAGATCCCACATGCCACAGAGCAATTAAGCTCATACACCACAGCTCCAGAAGCCCCTGCACTGTAACTGCTGATTTCAAGCTCCACAATGAAAGATCCCACATGACAACCATGTGCTGCAACTAAGACCTGACCCAGCTAAATAAATATATATTGAAAATAAATAGAGGCTTCCTTGGTGGCTCTGTGGTAAAGAATTTGCCTACCAGTGCAGAAGACACGGGTTCAATCCCTGGTCTGGGAAGATCCCACATGCCGTGGAGCAACTAATCCTATGTGTCACAACTACTGAGCCAGTGCTCTGGAGCCTGGGAACTGCAACTACTGAGTGCATATGCCACAGCTACTGAAGCTAAAGCACCCTGGATCCTGTGCCTCCCAACAAGAGAAGCCACCATGCTGAGAAGCTGGCACGCCACAACTAGGGAGTAGCCCCTGCTCGTCACAACTAGGGAAAAATCCCGAGAAGCAGCGAAGACCCAGCACAGCCAGAAATAAATGAATAAAGATAATATACGTGTGTATATATATAATAAAATAAACAAATAAAATAGAGATTAATAAATCTGCTTCTCCAACTACTCCACAAAAATTTTCTAAGTATTAGAAGACTATTGAGATAGGTTGAGATACCTAGATGGAAAGGCTTTCAGGTGGAACTTCATCTGGGTTTTACGAACACAGTGTAAACCTGAATTCTGTTTCCTCATCAGCCCTAGAACTTGATGAAAGGACAACCTCTGATATGCATGTTATCTGCCATCCAATAAAACTTTGGAAATATGCTCCTTTGCTGTTTGTGAGAGACCTCGTGAATCTCCAGGTGCCAGGTGTGCCTGTGTGTTTGACTTTTGGACTCTCAAGCTTGCGGGATTGCTCTCCCACTTATTTGGAGAAAGAGCCTAAGCAACTATATCGAGACTCACTGTTTGGTGGCCTTCCTTGTAAATTTCACAGATGCCCCGTGTCTCAGTGTGATAATACCTCTTGCCTCAACAATCTGGAACCACAGTGGCTTTCATCTGTCCTCTTGTTCTGTTCTTCAAAACCAGTGCAGTGACATGGGCACTTTCCAGAGACGGGAGTTTTATACCGTTACAGAAATTTGGAAGCTGTTCTAAAAATTTTAAATGTAGTTCTTTTGCTTTTTACCTTTGTGCTTACCTTGAAGCACAGACTCATGCCCCACAAAACCCTGAAGCCAACTTTGAGCTTTCAGGACGTCCACCGTGGGCTCTATTAGGTCATTCATCCATGTGGCAATTAGAACAAATCCAGGGAAAGGCTGCTTGATATGCCCACTGCCAATTCCTAGCATTTGGGATCGTCTCGTTAACAATCACCCTACTTGAATGGAGATTTACCATCTAGGGGCCAGAGGTCTCTGTTAAAGGAGTAAACAGAGGGTCTTGGCATTTCTCATTCTGCCCCCGGAGTGTCTAGGCTTCAGTTTTGTTACTTTGTCCTGTAGCCTGGGTCACCCAGGCCAGCCTGGAAGCCACTGGCCTCGTAAGTGAGCAGGACGCATTAGGAAGCACCTGCTCGCCCTGCACTGCCATCAGCCTGCTGGGGGCGGGGGGAAAGAGAGGGTCCTGAGTACAGTAGGACACAACATTTGCATGATTTCCTTGTCTAAAACGAGAGGAGTCTGGGACTTCCCTGGCGGTCCAGTGGTTAAGGCTTTCCCTTCCAATGCAGAGGGTGCTGGTTTGATCCCTGGTCAGGGATCTAGAATCCCACGTGCCTTGGAGCCAAAGGGCCAGAACATGAGACAGAAGCAACATTATAACAAATTCAATAAAGACTGTAAAAATGGTCTACATAAAAAAAAAAATAGCTAACATAAGAAAGAGATGCACAACTTAAGAAAAAAGAAGAGGAGTTGATCTATGTATAACTGATTCACTTTGCTATACAGAAGAAACTAACACAATGTTATAAATCAACCCTACTCCAAAAAAAATTGTTTTTAAAAATTAGAGGAGTCTTAAATGCATATTACTAAGTGAAAGAAGTCAATCTGAAAAGGCTGCATATTGTATGATTCCAACTAAATGACATCCTGGAAAAGACAAATCTGGTTGCCAGAACCTGGGATGAATAGATAGAACACACAGGATTTTTAGAGCAATGAAAATACTCTGTGCAACACTATATGATTGATACATATCTATACACATTTGTCCAGACCTATGGAATGTACAATCTAAGAATGGATCCTGAGGGGAGCTATGGACTCTGGGTGATTGAGATGGGTCAGTGTAGGTTCATCAGTTACTACAAAAGTACCATTCCAGTGTGGGATGTTATTGATAGGGGAGGCTGTACACGTGTAGGGACGAGAATATATGGGAAATCTTTGTACCTTCCTCTCAATTTTGCCATGAACCTAAAACTGCTGTAAAAAAAAAAAAATCTTTTAAGGCAAAATTTTTAGGGGGGGGGGTCACCTTTCATAGTTTCCATGGTTCCTTCCAGCTCTGACAGCCGATGACAGTTTCTCGGCTCAGAAGGTCATTTTGTCAGTGCTTAGCATCTCTCAGATTTTCCTTAGTTGGGGGGGGTGGGGGGCAGAGGTGGGCAGCGCTGAAAACCTAAAGTCTTCGAAGGAGAACAGAGAACAAGGCATCTGCTTTTGACTCAGAATGGGGGAGACAACCACAGCTATGCTGCTGGTTAGGAGTGGAGCTGGGTCCCCAGCCCAGAGCACTTTCCAAGTCACATCACTGAGCATCCTTTGATGGCAGGGCACACCTGTCAAGGTAAATCGTAGAGAGGCGGGCTCCATCCCTTTCAAAGAATTTGCTTTTCCCTTTGTCTTCAGATGAAACAGATCTCTTGGCTCGTGTTTCTCTCCTCTGGTCCTGCTTACCCATGCTCCTTTTGATGTCCTAGGACAAGCAGGGGATACCGTGGTGGCTGGGCCTGAGCTACAAAGGCATCTTCCAGTATGACTACCATGATAAAGTCAAGCCCAGGAAGGTAAGCATGCTCTCCTTGGTGGGCCAATGGTGCTCCGGTGGAGGGAGGAACAGGCTGAGAAGTGACAAAAATTGTTGCCGTGAACCCTCGGGGCCTCTGGGCTCCCCAGTCTCCTGATAAGTGGGGTGTATACAAACTACTCCAAACTCATCCAGTGTGCCTTCTCTGGGCAAATACTTTTCCTTCCTGTCACTAAGGAAATGGAAGCTGTAAAATTATTTAAGGTAAGAAGACTAGGAGATTTCCAGGTGGCGCTAGTGGTAAAGAACCTGCCTGCCAATGCAAGAAACACAGGAGATGCGAGTTTGATCCCTGGGTTGGGAAGGTCCCCTGGAGGAGGGCATGACAACCCACTCCAGTATTCTTGCCTGAAGAATTCCATGGACAGAGGAGACTGGTGGGCTACAGTCCATGGGGCCACAAAGAGTCAGACATGACTGAAGCGACTTAGCACATATAGAACAAGAAGACTAGGTCAGCTTACCCAGAGCAGATGAACAATAGGACTCTGACAGACCATTCTGGCCCTTCATTCTCTGGGATGCTGTGCTAATGGGAATGTGAAGGAGTGTCTCTCTTGAATCCTGAGGCTAATCTGAGTTTTCCCAAAGGTTTTCTTTTTTGTTTTTTTAGAAAGGGATGGGGGAACCTAAAAGAAGAGATCGTAGGTCAAAAAGAGGTGAAAAATAAAGAAGCATGAGAGGCTTGCCTGCCAATCCAGTAAATATTTTCTGGCATATTAGAAGCGATCAGAAATCTGGAAGAAATAAGACCACTTGCCAAAAAAGAAAGGGAAGCTTAACAGAGTATATAGAGTCACGGTGAAGCCAAAACAGAATGTTTGAAGGGGACACAGGACTTGGATTTTCTCTGTTTTCATTTCTACACATTTTTCAGACCAGAACAAATTGAAAAATTATAATGGAAAAAATGTCTCTGAGGCGAAAGCTGTCATTCAGCTCCTCCAGGCAGAGAAGAAAATGGGGAGACAGTATGCGAATCAGACCCTGAGATACAGATTAAAAGTCTATCAAAACCACACTTGCTTTTGGTTTTGGAGGGAGAAAGCCGTATGAGTTCATTATGTCACTGCAGAATGCTTTCCAAGCTGCTTTATCCACGAGCAGGATTGAAATCCACGCTACACATCCGAGCTTATTGTAGTCTATCCGGTGGACATCTGCCCTTAGCCAGCTTCTCATTAAACTGATAGAGAAAAAGTGGCTCGGTGTTGAGGAGGATTTTCACTCAATTGATCAGTAAGTCAGTTAAGTTCTATGAAAAGATCCTGAGCCTGTGATGGAGGAATTCTTCCTTGGGGACAATTCAGAAGGAACCTGGCTGTTCCAGGGACGATTGTTCTGTGACTATTTTCAAAACCCCTCCAGTTTCCTGCTGCAAGACATGATTTGGACTCTGCGTTCTTATTTTTTCTTCTTTGTCTTTCTCAGTCACTGGGTCTGTACTTCTTCAAACACTCTTAACTTTCTGTTTCTTTTTTACCTCTTTCTCTTATAACCTTTATAAATTTCTGTGCTTTTTCTTGAATTTTCTCTTTACTCCTTTCTTCTTTTTATTTTTTAAACTTTTTAGTTTATATTGGAGTCCAGCTGTTTAACAACATTGTGAAAGTTTCAGTTAAATGGCAGAGTGACTCAGCCATACATGTACATGTATCCATTCTCCCCCAAACTCCCCTCCCATCCAGGCTGCCACATAACACTGAGCAGAGTTCAATGTGCTATACAGTAGGACCTTGTTGGTTATCCATTTTAGATATAGCAGTGTACACATGCCTATCCCAGACTCTGTAACTCTCCCTTCCCCCCACTCTTTCCCCAACGGCAACCTTAAGTTTGTTCTCTTCAGTCTGAGTCTGCCTCTGTTTTGTAAATAAGTTCATTTGTACATTGACAGTCCCCTCTGTACCATCTGCTTGGCTATTTTTACTGCTTGCAAGAGCCACAAAGACTCCTAGATCCTTTAACCCAATCCTAGTAACAATATATGCATCTCTCACTTGCCCCACTGGTGGAGACCAAGGCCAGCTTGGACGACAGAGTCTACAGTGGAATTCATTAAAATCCCATGGCTGAACTCTTCTCTCCCTCTGAATGTTTTTGTTTTATTTTATTTTATTTTTATTTTTTTTCACTTATCTACAAGGTTAGCTTTTATTTTTTTTTTTTCATTTATTTTTATATTAGTTGGAGGCTAATTACTTCACAACATTGCAGTGGGTTTTGTCATACATTGACATGAATCAGCCATGGAGTTACATGTATTCCCCATCCTGATCCCTGCCTCCCATCTCCCTCTCCACCCGATTCCTCTGGGTCTTCCCAGTGCACCAGGCCCGAGCACTTGTCTCATGCATCCCATCTGGGCTGGTGATCTGTTTCACTATAGATAATATACATGCTGTTCTCTCGAAACATCCCACCCTCGCCTTCTCCCACATAATCCAAAAGTCTGTTCTGTACATCTGTGTCTCTTTTTCTGTTTTGCATATAGGGTTATCATTACCATCTTTCTAAATTCCATATATATGTGTTAGTATGCTGTAATGGTCTTTATCTTTCTGGCTTACTTCACTCTGTATAATGGGCTCCAGTTTCATCCATCTCATTAGAACTGATTCAAATGAATTCTTTTTAATGGCTGAGTAATATTCCATGGTGTATATGTACCACAGCTTCCTTATCCATTCGTCTGCTGATGGGCATCTAGGTTGCTTCCATGTCCTGGCTATTATAAACAGTGCTGCGATGAACATTGGGCTGCACCTGTCTCTTTCAGATCTGGTTTCCTCAGTGTGTATGCCCAGAAGTGGGATTGCTGGGTCATATGGCAGTTCTATTTCCAGTTTTTAAGAAATCTCCACACTGTTCTCCATAGCGGCTGTACTAGTTTGCATTCCCACCAACAGTGTAAGAGGGTTCCCTTTTCTCCACACCCTCTCCAGCATTTATTGCTTGTAGACTTTGGGATAGCAGCCATCCTGACTGGCGTGTAATGGTACCTCATTGTGGTTTTGATTTGCATTTCTCTGATAATGAGTGATGTGGAGCATCTTTTCATGTGTTTGTTAGCCATCTGTATGTCTTCTTTGGAGAAATGTCTGTTAGTTCTTTGGCCCATTTTTTGATTGGGTCATTTATTTTTCTGGAATTGAGCTGCAGGAGTTGCTTGTATATTTTTGAGATTAATCCTTTGTCTGTTGCTTCATTTGCTATTATTTTCTCCAATCTGAGGGCTGTCTTTTCACCTTACTTATAGTTTCCTTTGTTGTGCAAAAGCTTTTAAGTTTCATTAGGTCCCATTTGTTTATTTTTGCTTTTATTTCCAATATTCTGGGAGGTGGGTCATAGAGGATCTTGCTGTGATTATGTCGGAGAGTGTTTTGCCTATGTTCTCCTCTAGGAGTTTTATAGTTTCTGGTCTTACATTTAGATCTTTAATCCATTTTGAGTTTATTTTTGTGTATGGTGTGAGAAAGTGTTCTAGTTTCATTTTTTTACAAGTGGTTGACCAGTTTTCCCAGCACCACTTGTTAAAGAGCTTGTCTTTTTTCCATTGTATATTCCTTGCCTCCTTTGTCAACAATAAGATGTCCATAGGTTCGTGGATTTA
>NC_057395.1:29667108-29684785 GCF_019320065.1 Cervus canadensis | reverse complement strand
TAAAGCTCAACATTCAGCATTTCCTGTCTAGAGAAGATCCTTTAGCATTTGTTGAAGAGCTGGTTTGGTGGTGCTGAATTCTCTCAGCTTTTGCTTATCTGTAAAGCTTTTGAGTTCTCCTTCATATCTGAATGAGATCCTTGCTGGATACAGTAATCTAGGTTGTAAGTTATTCTCTTTCATTACTTTCAGGACGTCCTGCCATTCCCTTCTGGCCTGGAGGGTTTCTATTGATAGGTCAGCTGTTATCCTTATGGGAATCCCTTTGTGTGTTATTTGTTGTTTTTCCCTTGCTGCTTTTAATATTTGTTCTTTGTGTTTGATCTTTGTTAGTTTGATTAATATGTGTCTTGGGGTGTTTCACCTTGGGTTTATCCTGTTTGGGACTCTCTGGGTTTCTTGGACTTGAGTGGCTATTTCCTTCCCCATTTTAGGGAAGTTTTCAGCTATTATCTCCTCGAGTATTTTCTCATGGCCTTTCTTTTTGTCTTCTTCTTCTGGAACTCCTATGATTCGAATGTTGGGGCGTTTCACATTGTCCCAGAGGTCCCTGAGGTTGTCCTCATTTCTTTTGATCCTTTTTTCTTTTTTCCTCTCTGCTTCATTTATTTCCACCATTTTATCTTCTACCTCACTTATCCTATCTTCTGCCTCCGTTATTCTACTCTTGGTTCCCTCCAAAGTGTTTTTTATCTCATTCATTGCATTGTTCATTTTTAATTGACTCTTTTTTATTTCTTCTAGGTCTTTATTAAACAATTCTTGTATCTTTTCAATCTTTGTTTCCAGGCTATTTATCTGTAACTCCATTTTGTTTTCAAGATTTTGGATCATTTTTATTATCATTTTTCTAAATTCTTTTTCAGGTAGATTCCCTATCTCCTCCTCTTTTGTTTGACTTGGTGGGCATTTTTCATGTTCCTACTTTACCTGTTGGTATTTCTTTGCCTTTTCATCTTGTTTAGATTGCTGTGTCTGGAGTGGACTTTCTGTATTCTGGAGGTCTGGGTTCCTTTTTATTGTGGAGGATTACCCAGTGGGGGGGGTTAGACGATTGGCTTGTCAGGTTTCCCGTTAGGGAAGCTTGCGTCAGTGTCTGGTGCGTGGAACTTGATTTCTTCTTTTGAGAGCAAATGGACGTGCCCAGTAATGAGTTTTGAGATGGGTCTATGTGTTAGGTGTCACCTTGGGCAGCCTGTATGTTGACATTCGGGGCTATGTTCCTGTGTTGCTGGAGAATTTGCGTGGTATGTCTTGCTCTAAAACTTACTGGCTCTTGGGTGGGGGTTGGTTTCAGTGTAGGTATGGAGGCTTTTGGACGGTCACTTATTGCTTAAAGTTCCATGTAGTCAGGAGTTTTCTGGTGTTCTCAGGTTTTGGGCTTAAGTTTCCTGCCTCTGGATTTCAGTTTTATTCTTCCTGTAGTCTCAGGACGTCTCCAACTATACAGCACTGATAATAAAACTTCTAGGTTAATGGCGAAAAGATTCTCCCCTGTTAGGGACACCCAGAGAGGTTCACAGAGTTACATGAACAGGAGAAAAGGGAGGAGGGAGATAGAGATGAGCAGGAGGAGAAAAAGGGGGACTCAAGAGGAGAGAGACAGATCTACGCAGCTGTCTGTTCCCAGAGTGTTCTCCGTATCTCAGACACCTACAAGGATTCACAGAATTGGATTGGGAAGAGAAGGGGAAAGGAGGAAATAGAGGTGTTCTGAGGTAGAAAACAGAGAGTCAAGATTGGGAGAGAATAATCTTCGGTTTAAAGATGGGGCTTCTCTTTTTTTTTGGTAAGGTTATAGTGTAGTGAAAATGAAAATGAAGAGTAGTAGAGGAGTTCTAGAGGACTTTAAAAGAAATAAGAGAAAAAGAAAAATAGAAAATAAAAGAGAAAACGGAAAGGAAAAAAAAGAAGAAAAAAGAAGAAAAAGAAAAAAAAGAAAAAAAACAAAACAAAAGAAAGAAAGAAAGAAAAAAATTTTTTTCCCCTAATTAAAAAAATCGTAAAAATCTATGAAAATGAAAGTTAAGGAGTAATGGGGGAGTAATAGGGAATTTTAAAGGAAAATAAAAGAGAAAAAATAAAAAAGAAAAAATATAAACAGAAAAAAAAATTTTTTTCTTTTTTCCTTACTTAGAAAAAAACAAAGTAAAAATATATCTAGGAGTTTCTCTGGAGCTGTTGCGGTCAGTGTGGGTTCGGCTCAGTTTCAGATAGCTCCTCGTTCCAGCTTACACTTCTCGATATCTACAGGGCCCTTCCGGTGAAGTCGGTGTTTTCTACAGGGATTTTAATCTGTTGCACCAGTCCCTTCTGAAGCGGTTCCCTTTGTTTGTTTGGCTTCTGTTTGCTGGTCTCTTCAGAGCTTCATTTCAGCCCTTACACAGGCGGGCGGAGGTGGGCTCTTATTCAGTTAGCTAGTTCCGTTGCGCTGCTGGGAGGGGCTGACGCTGCGGGGATGGGCTGGCGCTGCGGGGCGGGGCTGACGCTGCGGGGAGGGGCTGGCCCTGCGGGGGCGGGCTGGCGCTGCTGGGAGGGGCTGACGCTGCTTTCTCCGTCTGCGCTGCTCAGGCTCCCGGCTGTTCTATATGGAGCGCGCCCCGCGCTGCGCTAGGTTCCAGCCCTCGGGTGTTACACAAAAGCGCGGAAGGAAAAGCTGCGCCTGCTCTCTGTGCCTTCCCCGTCAGAGCGGTCCAGGCAGCGAGGGGCTTGATGGGCGCATTATCTCCAGGTGTGGCACACTCACTCCCTTCCGCGGACCCAGTCTCAGTTTCCGCTGACGCCAGTCGGGTGCGCGCGCCTTCCGCCCTCTGCGTCCCCAGCCCCAGTCCCCACCCTCGCCGGTCGGGTGCCTGCGCCTGTGTCTCGCCGCGACCTTCCCCTCCCCCTTGCCTCCTGCCTCCGGCGGGGCTGGGCGGGTCCGCAGCCTGCGACCTCTTCTTGGGACTTTCTCCGTCCCTTTATTCTGCGAACGGCCGGCAGTGTGTTCCGGCCGGTTAATTTTCTCTCTTTTGGTCTCCCACAGTTCAAGTTGGCACCTCACAGAAAGCTCCCTCCGATTGTCCTCAGGGCACTCAGGCCCGGACCCTAGCCCAAGCAAGGCCGCCTAAGACTCCCTTCCCGGGACGGGTCTCCGTCCTTAGCTCTTTTGTCTCACTTTTTATCTTTTATATTTTGTCCTACCTCCTTTCGAAGACAATGGTCTGCTTTTCTGGGCGCCTGATGACCTCAGCTAGCGATCAGAAGTTGTTTTGTGAGGTTTGCTCTGCATTCAGTTATTCTTTTGATGAATTTGTAGGAGAGAAAGTGGTCTCCCCGTCCTACTCCTCCGCCATCTTGCCTCTGCTTTTTAAAACGCAGTCTAGCTTTGTCATAGCTTTTCTTCCAAGGAGCAAGCATCTTTTAATGTCATGGCTGCAGTCACCATCTGCAGTGATTTTGGAGCTATACTCCACTACAAAATAAAAAGTTAAAAAAAAAAACAAAACACAACACACTGGGTTTCTAGAGTAAACTGAAGATCCCAAAGTCAGTTCTGCTGAAAAGAAGTCAGACACTCTCACAATATCCTTTCACTCTCTTTCTCTCTCTCTCTCTCTCTCACACACACACACACACTCCTACACTCAGAGGGATGAAAGCAAGTATGGAGGCACATCTGCAGTCTTCTCCGCCTTTTCTTCCCAGTCCTTTCTTTTCTATCATCCTTTCCACTCATCTCACTCATTATTTCATCTATGGAAAATAGTAATAAAATAATTTTGATTAAAATCATTTTTAGTATGTGAGTATTCATCATGGTGTGTTGCCCTCTTTACAGGAAAAGGGATAGAGGGTAAAATAGGACCTGGTGATAGCAACAGTTAAACCAAAAATGAATGATAGAATTAAAAAATGAGAGGATAGAATTTCTTCATTTCAGGTAAATGAGTTGAGGCAAGAGTAATGTTTACAAGATCCTTTGTTTTGAAACTTGTGTAGAGTAAAGTAAGTCAGAAAAAGAAAAGCAAATACCATATATTGCATATATGTGGAATCTGAAAAAAATTGGTATAGATGAACTTATTTACAAAGCAGAAATAGAGACACAGACGTAGAGTACAAATGTATGGATACTAAGTGGACAAGGAAGGATGTGGGATGAATTGGGAGACCGGGATTGACATATATTCACTCCTGATACTACATATAGAATGATAGCTAGTGAGAGCCTGCTGTACAGCAAAGGGATCTCTACCTAGTGCTCTGTGGTGACCTAAAGGGAAGGAACTCCAAAAAAGAGGGGAGATATATATATATATATATATACACATAGACCACCTGACCTGCCTCTTGAGAAACCTGCATGCAGGTCAGGAAGCAACAGTTAGAACTGGACAGGAAACAACAGACTGGTTCCAAATAGGAAAAGGAGTACGTCAAGGCTGTATATTGTCACCCTGTTTATTTAACCTATATGCAGAGTACCTCATGAGAAACGCTGGGCTGGAAGAAGCACAAGCTGGAATCAAGATTGCTGGCAGAAATATCAATAACCTCAGATATGCAGATGACACCACACTTATGGCAGAAAGTGAAGAGTAACTAAAAAGCCTCTTGATGAAAGTAAAAGAGGAGAGCGAAAAAGTTGGCTTAAAGCTCAGCATTCAGAAAACTAAGGTCATGGCATCTGGTCCTATCACCTCATGGGAAATAGATGGGGAAACAGTGGAAACAGTGTCAGACTTTATTTTTTTGGGCTCCAAAATCACTGCAGATGGTGATTGCAGCCATGAAATTAAAAGACACTTACTCCTTGGAAGGGAAGTTATGACCAACCTAGATAGCATATTAAAAAGCAGAGACATTACTTTGCCAACAAAGGTCCGTCTAGTCAAGGCTATGGTTTTTCCAGTAGTCATGTATGGATGTGAGAGTTGGACTGTGAAGAAAGCTGAGCACCGAAAAATTGATGCTTTTGAACTGTGGTGTTGGAGAAGACTCTTGAGAGGCCCTTGGACTGCAAGGAGATCCAACCAGTCCATCCTAAAGGAGGTCAGTCCTGGGTGTTCATTGGAAGGACTGATGCTGAAACTGAAACTCCAGTACTTTGGCCACCTGATGCGAAGAGTTGACTCATTGGAAAAGACCCTGATGCTGGGAGGGATTGGTGGCAGGAGGAGAAGGGGACAACAGAGGATGAGATGGCTGGATGGCATCATTGACTTGATGGACATGAGTTTGAGTAAACTCGAAATTGGTGATGGACAGTGAGGCCTGGCGTGCTGCGATTCATGGGGTCGCAAAGGGTCGGACACGACTGAGCGACTGAACTGAACTGAACAGATACACATCCATATGGCTGATTCACTTTGCTGTATAGAAAAAACTAACACAACATTGTAAAGCAACTATACTACAATAAAACGTAAAAAAAAATAAACAAATAAACAAATCCTGTGTAAAACTGTCTGCTTCTCTCACATGTGAGAATGCTTTGAAATCCCATTGAAAAGACTCTGAGGCCAGCCCAGATGTCTGAGATATGCTACTAGACATGCCTGGAGGATGCAAAACACTTCTGGCCCTGATGTGATGAAATATTAATCCTGTGACTTTGATTCCAGCAAGACACATGTAGTAAAAAGTGAGCGTGTGCACTGTTTACCTGGGGAGCCACCGCGGGTCTGTTTAGCCCCCTTTATCCTGCGCTGTGCACTCTTGCCGATTGACAGCACAGGTGAAGGCTTCACGATGCTGCACATGAGCTGAAGGATCTGAGGGGGTAAGACAGAGATGCCAGTCTGTGGTCCTCATTAGCACTTTTCTAATCTCAACATGGGCAATATTGTTGCTCTCATTCTGTGAAACTTCCTGTGTTTTTTTCTCTCACTGGGAGCCTGACAAGCAGCTACTACCTTTTACCCTTTGACAATCTACCACAATCTCAACAAACTATGTGGTTTGTCTCTAGTGTGTTCTGAGAATCACAACTTCTTTTCAGTTATTCTTTTTTTTTTTTTCATTTATTTTTATTAGTTGGAGGCTAATTACTTTACAATATTGTAGTGGTTTTTGTCATACATTGACATGAATCAGCCATGGATTTACACGTATTCCCCATCCTGATCCCCCCTCCCACCTCCCTCTCCACCCGATTCCTCTGGGTCTTCCCAGTGCACCAGCCCTGAGCACTTGTCTCATGCATCCAGCCTGGGCTGGTGATCTGTTTCACCCTAGATAATATACATGTTTCGATGCTGTTCTCTTGAAACATCCCACCCTCGCCTTCTCCCACAGAGTTCAAAAGTCTGTTCTGTACATCTGTGTCTCTTTTTTCTGTTTTGCATATAGAGTTATTGTTAACATCTTTCTAAATTCCATATATATGCCTTAGTATACTGTATTGGTCTTTATCTTTCTGGCTTACTTCACTCTGTATAATGGGCTCCAGTTTCATCCACCTCATTAGAACTGATTCAAATGAATTCTTTTTAACAGCTGAGTATGTACCACAGCTTCCTTATCCATTCATCTGCTGATGGGCATCTAGGTTGCTTTCATGTCCTGGCTATTATAAAAAGTGCTGCAATGAACATTGGGGTGCACGTGTCTCTTTCAGATCTGGTTTCCTCAGTGTGTATGCCCAGGAGTGGTATTGCTGGGTCATATGGCAGTTCTGTTTCCAGTTTTTTAAGGAATCTCCACACTGTTCTCCATAGCGGCTGTACTAGTTTGCATTCCCACCAACAGTGTAAGAGGGTTCCCTTTTCTCCACACCCTCTCCAGCATTTATTGCATGTAGACATTTGGATAGCAGCCATCCTGACTGACGTGTAATGGTACCTCATTGTGGTTTTGATTTGCATTTCTCTGATAATGAGTGATGTTGAGCATCTTTTCATGTGCTTGTTAGCCATCTGTATGTCTTCTTTGGTTTTCAGTTATTCTTGTTTGCCCTTTGCAATATGACAGTCAGGTACTCCCCAAAAGAAAATCTAAGTAACTGACTCATCTACATAGAAGTGCTAAAAGACAGTCAATCCAAAGAAATTAGATACATATGGAACTGTCTTTTTTGCAGGTTACTTTTAAAAAATTTAATTACTGAAGTATAGTTAATTTACAGTGCTGTGTTAAAGATGTACAGCAGAGTGATTCTGTTATTCATAAACATCTATTCTTTTTCAGATTCTTTTCCATTACAAACGATAAGATATTGAATGTAGTTCTCTGTGCCATATCATAGGTCCTTGATATTTATCTATTTTATATATAGACTGTGTACATGATAATACCAAATTCCTAATTTATCTCCCTCACTCCTCTCTAACCACTTTGGTAACCATAAGTGAGTTTTCTATGTCTGTGAATCTGTTTCTGTTTTGTAAATAAGTTCACTTATATCAGTTTTTTAGATTCCATATATAAGTGATATTATATATTTGTCTGTGTCTGGCTTACTTCACTTAATATGAAAATCACTAGATCCATCCATATTGCTACAAATGACATTATTTCACTCTTTTTATGGCTGAGTTATACTCCATTGTATATATGTACTGCATCTTCTTTACCCATTCATCTGACATTTAGGTTGCTCTATGATTTGGCTATTGTCAATAGTGCTGCTATGAACACTGGGGTACATGTATCTTTGCAAATTAGAGTTTTCTCTAGATATATGCCCAGGAGTGGGATTGCAGGATCATATAATAACTAATTTTTAATTTTTTTGAGGAACCTCCATATTTTCTCCATAGTGGCTGCACCAATTTACATTCCCACCATCAGGGTAGGAGGGTTTGTTTTTCTCCACACCCTGTCCAGCATTTATTATTTGTAGACATTTTAATGATGGCCATTCTGGGAGGTGATACCTCATTAAAGTTTTGATTTGCATTTTTCTAACAGTTACTAATTCTGAATATCTTTTCATGTCCTTGGCACATGAGAAATGTTTATTTAGGTCTTCTGTCCATTTTTTGATTGGGTTGCTTGTTTTTTTTTTTGATATTAATCTATATTAGCTGTACTTATATTTTGAAAATTAACCCCTTGTTGGTAGCATTGTTTGTAAACATCTTCTCCCATTCTGTAAGTTGTGTTTTCATTTTGTTTATGGTTTTGTTGACTGTGCAAAAGTTTTTAAGTCCCATTTGCTTTTGTTTTTATTTCCATTATTCCAGGGGAAACAGATAAAAAAATACTGTTGTGATTTATGGGTTCAACCTTTAAAAGTTTCTATGAAGAGCATGAATCTGTGTTCCCATTTCTCTCTCCAAGTTTGGGAAGTTTTTAGCCATTTTTGTTTTAAATATACTTTCTTTCCCTTTCTCTATTTTCCTCCTGGGATTCCCACAGTGCTTATATTTACATTTTTTTTTTTTTTGGTAGAGTCCTATAAGTCCTATAAGCTTTCTTCATACCTTTTCATTCATTTTTCTTTTTGCACTTCTGATTTGATATTTTCAAGTGACGAGCCTTTAAGTTCACTGGTTCTTTATTCTATTTACAGCCAAGTCTGTTATTGAAAATCTTCAGTACCCTTCATCTTTGTTATTGTATTCTTCATCTTTAGGATTTCTATTTGGGCGCTTTTGACATTTTAAAATCTCAGCTCTTTAAATTAATTATTCCATTGTATTCTTTTTCTCCACCATTATTGTTAAGAAATATATAGTCATTTAGCTTAAATTCCTTTTATTTAGCTTAAGCTTGTCTCTGGTAACTTTTAAGTTTTCTTTATGTTTAGTGTTCTGAACTTTTTCTCCAGAACGTCCACATTTTTATTTCCCGTCGTTATTCCTGCCTGATTTAAGCTCTTAAATAAATATTTTTCCTTTTATATTTCTCCCACAGTCTCTCCATTCTTTTCTTTCAAAACTCCAATTTGACTTATATTAGATAATCTCATTATCTTTTATGTCTCTAAATGTCCAGTGTACTTTATATATTTTTTTTTATACAGTGCTTTATCCTAGTTAACTTTTTCAAATTTATTTCTCTTATTCTCTAACTCCATCTTCATATCTAATCTTTAATGCAGTTAATCCATTTGAATTTGAATTTTAATTTTTTATAATAATTATTGATTTATTTTAATTTTTCTTAGTTCTCTTTTGTTCTTTTTAAACTTCTTGGTCTGGAGTGTCAACAACAACAACAAAATGTCAAAATAGGTGTTTTCTACAGTCTTTCTCCCGAAGAACACCAATGTTGATAGTCACCATTGAATGAGGGTGACATTTTGGAAGCCCAAGATTTTTGTGATGATCTAGCACAGAGTTGGAGCAAAAAACCCTCAGAGATTGGATGCATTGACAAGGGAAAGAAGAACAGTTTTAAATGAACTGTGTCAGCCCTCCTCCAGGGCAGCACAGCTCAGTGCCAAGAACTTCTTGGCATGAGATTTCTTCCACATGGGAAAGTTAGGTTGTGTGAGTGAGTGCCTGTCTCCTTCATCTCTGTTGGAGGCTGACAAGGAACTTCAATTCTTTCTCAATTCATTTAGAATACTCAGTTGAGCTGTAACACTGGAGGGTATGGACGGATGAGAAATCTACAGCCAGGGCTCTTAAAAAACATGATCAATATGAAGACCCTACTCGTCTTCTCATGGACACCATAAGAAAGGCCTCCTATGAGGTCCTGGGATACCCTGTCTGTGGATCTCCTTACAGTGGCCCAAGGGCACTATTAGTACCCACACAGCTCATCCACATAGATCCCCACACCTGGGCCAGCTCCCTGTGTGGGACCCAAGGGAGGCAACTGTAAATGGTTGTGGGTGGCTAGTTCAGTTCAGTTCAGTCAGTCACTCAGTTGTGTTCATCTCTTTGTGACCCCATGGACTGCAGCACCCCAGGCTTCCCTGTCCATCACCAACTCCCAAGCTTGCTCAAACTCATGTCCATTGAGTTCGTGATGCCACCCAACCATCTGATCCTCTGTCATCCCCTTCTCCTCCTGCCTTCAGTCTTTCTCAGTATCAGGGTCTTTTCCAAAGAGTTAGTTCTTCACATCAGGTGGCCAAAGTATTGGAGTTTCAGCTTCGGCATCAGTCCTTCCAACGAATATTCAGGACGAATTTCCTTTAAGATTGACTTGTTGGATCTTCTTGCAGTCCAAGGAACTCTCAAGAGTCTTCTCCAACATCACAGTTCAAAAGCATCAATTCTTCAGTGCTCAGCTTTCTTTATAGTCCAACTCTCACATCCATACCTGATTACTGGAAAAACCATAGCTTTGACTAGATGAACCTTTGTTGGCAAAGTAATATCTCTGCTTTTTAATAGGCTGTCTAGGTTGGTCATAACTTTTCTTCCAAGGAGCAAGACTTTTTTAATGTCATGACTGCTGTCACCATCTGCAGTGATTTTGGAGCCCAAGAAAATAAAGTTGTCACTGTTTCCATTGTTTCTCCATCTATTTGCCGTGGAGAGATGGAACTGGATACCATGATCTTCGTTTTTTGAATGTTGAGTTTCAAGCCAGCTATTTCACTCTCATGTTTCACTTCCATTAAGAGGTTCTTTAGTTTCTCTGTGCTTTCTGCCATAAGGGTGGTGTCATCTGCATATCTGAGGTTATTGATATTTTCCAGACAATCTTGATTCCAGCTTGTGCTTTATCCAGCCTGGCATTTCGCATGATGTACTCTGCATATAAGTTAAATAAGCAAGTTGACAATATACAGCCTTGATGTACTCCTTTCCCAATTTGGAACCAGTCCATTGTTCCATGTCCGTTCTAAGTGTTGCTTCTTGACGTGCATACAGATTTCTCAGGAGGCAGGTAAGGTGGTCTGGTATTCCTATCTCTTTAAGAATTTTCCACAGTTTGTTGTGATCTACACAGTCAAAAGCTTTGGCATAATCAATAAAGCAGAAATAGATTTTTTTTCTGGAGCTCTCTTGCTTTTTCTATGATTCAAGGGACACTGGCAATTTGATCTCTGATTCCTCTTCTTTTCTAAATTCAGCTTGAACATCTGGATGTTCACAGTTCATGTACTGTTGAAGCCTGACTTGGAGAATTTTGAGCATTACTTTGCTAGTGTGTGAGATGAGTGCAATCGTTCAGCAGTTTGAACATTATTTTGGCATTTCCCTTCTTTGGGACTGGAATGAAAATTGACCTTTTCCAGTCCTGTGGCCACTGCTGAGTTTTCTGTATTTGTTGGCATATTGATTGCAGCACTTTCACAGCATCATCTTTTAGGATTTGAAATAGTTCAACTTGGAATTTCATCACTTCCACTAGCTTTGTTCATAGTGATGCTTCTAAAGCTTCGCATTCCGGGATGTCTGGCTCTAGGTGAATGATCATACCATCGTGGTTATCTGGGCCATGAAGTTCTTTGGGTGGCTAGTAAGCATATGCCAAAAACAAACCAAAGTCTGTGTGACTGGGAGAAGGCACACAAATGTAAGCACTAATCACTGCCATAGAGAAAGTAAACGCAAGACTGTCTTCACTTGGCCTGGATTTTCAGTATTGAGAGAAGGCATTCAGTGTTGCTAATTGTGCCCAAACGGTGAACAAGAAGTGTGGAGCAAGTGTATCCATATTAAAGGTTTGTGAAAGCTTCAGAAATCTTTGGAGGACTGACAGAAAGTGTTTCTCTCACCAAAACTGTCAGTAATGACTGGGATAGGTGGCTCCTTCTTCAAATGTGAAGACAGCTATACAAGCCTTTAAGTAGCATGACACCACCCAAGGAACATAAACATTTTTCAGTAACCAACCCCAAAGAAGTCAAGATCTGTGATAAATAATTCAAAAAAAGCTGAATTAAGGAAACTCAGTGAACTACAGGAAATAAAGAAATGTAAGTGAATAAAATCAGAAGAGAAATACACAAATGAAAAGACCGTTTAATAGAGAGATAGAAATCACAAGAAAGAAATTCTGAAGCTAGAGAATACAACGAGTGAGATGAAAAATGAAGTAAAAAGCATCAGTATCAGACTTGATCAAGCAGAAGAAAATGTGAAGTCAAAGGGAGGTTATTTGAAAATATTTATCAGAGAAAAACAAAGAATGACTGAAAAAAGTGAGAAAAACTGCATTAATTATAGTATAGCTTAAAGAAAATAATCTACATGCTATTGGAATCCAGAAAAAGAAAAGAGAGAAAATGAGGCAGAAAGTTTATTTAAAGAAATAATGGTTGAGAACTTACTATATCTAGAAAGATTTAAACATCCAAATTCATGAAGTTTATATATCCCCAAAATGACTCATCATAATCAGAAACTTTGTAGGCCAAGAGAGATTTAGTTGTTATATTCAAACTGCTGAAAGAAAAAACTGCACACCAAATACTTTACCCAGCAAACTTGTCCAACAGATAAAAGACTTTCCCAGACAAACAAAATGTGAGAAAATTTTATCACTAGACCTGACTTATAAGAACCACTGGAAGGAATTCTTCAAGAATAAATGAATGGATGCTAATTAGTAACATAAAAACATTAAAAAATATACAACACACTGGTAAAAGTAAGTAAGTGTAATCTAGTTTAGAATACTATATTACTGTAATATAGGGTGGTGGATTGATTACCTAACTCGAAAACAATGTAAATATGTATGCACGCAATAGCAGGTCACCTAAATATATTAAGCAAATACAAACAGTTCTAAAAGAATAATTAGACAATAATTTAATCATAGAAGGAGACTTTAAAATCCCAATTCAACAGTGGATAGATTATCCATACAAGAAAAATTTAATAAAGAAATCTTTTGATTTAAATTTTATATTTTAACCAAATGGACCTAGAGACATACATGGAACATTCTAACCCACAACTGCAAAATAAAAATCTTTTACAAGGATACATGGCATATTTTCTAGGAATAGATCATATATCTATGTCAAAGAACAGGTCTTAATAAAATTAAGAGCTGAAGTCCAACCAAGTATTTTTTCTAATCATAATGGTATAAAACATGAACCTAATGACAAGAAGAAAAATGGAAAATTCATGAATATTTGGAAATTAAACAACAAACTCCTGAACAAGCAATGGGTCAAAGATTAAACTAAAAAATCTGAAATAAAATGGATTCACAACATACCAAAACTTATGGGATGCAGTAAATGCAAGTCTACGAGGAAAGTTTATAGCAATAAACATATGCAGAGGAAAAAAGAAAGATTGCAAATAAATAATCTAACCTCATATTTCAAGGAACTAGAAAAAGAAGAGCAATTAGGCCCAATCTTGGCAGAAGGATGAAAATAACAAAGATAATAGAAGAAATAAAATAAAGATTAAAAAAACTATAAAACAGAACAACAAAACTCAGAGCTTTTAAAATAAAGGTCATTTTTAAAAATTGAGGTATGGACATACTACATTACATTAAGTTCAGGTGTACAACATAATAATTTGATTTTTATGTATATTGTGAAATGATCACTACAGTAAGTCTAGTTAATATCCATCACCTTACATACTTACAGAATTTTTGAATCCCTGGGTTAGGAAGATCCCCTGGAGCAGGATATGGGAATCTGCTCCAGTACTCTTGCCTGGAAAATTCCACGGACAGAAGAGCCTGGGAGTATGGGGTCGCAAAGAGTCAGAAATGACTGAGCATGCATACATACGTAAGTTAACTACAGTTACCATGCTGTCCATTGTATCCTCATGACATTTATTTTACAACAGGAAGTTTGTACATTTTGACTCCCTTCATCCATTTCACCCACTTCCCACCCTCTACGTTGGTGCCAGCAACTAATCTGTTCTCTGTATCTACGACTTTGTTTTTTCATTTGTTTTTCTTTTTTGTTTTGTTTTTAGATCCTACATATAATTGAAGTTACATGGTATTTGTCTTATTTTACTTATAGCATAATCCCCTTAAGATCCATCCATGTTGTTGCAAATGACAAGATAGATTTTGTCTTTTTTATGACAAAATAATATTCCAATGTGTGTATGTATGCATATGTATCTGTAAATATATGCATATATATGGCACATTAATTTTATTCATTAATTTATCAATGAATACTTAGAGTGTTTCTCTATCTTAGCTATTGTAGGTAATGTAATGAACATGGTGGAGTGCATATGTCTTTGCATGTGAAGTTTTAACATTCTCTACTTGCTTTTAATTAGCTGCTGACAGTTAATGCATCTGTGTTAACAGTTAATGCGGCTTCTCTCTGTGTAATACCATTCTACCTTTGATCCATGGTGATACTAATCTTAGTTTTACTTGTTCTATGTCATTTACTTTAAAAATATTCTATGTAGCATAGCTATGCATTTGCAGCGTACAGAAGAATTTAAAAAAATAAATATTCACTCTCTCTTGACCTCTTGACTCTTCTCTTTTAACAGAAAAGGGAATTCAAAAATATATCACAATATCTGACATGAAATTTTCTGCTTAACTGAAAATTTTCTCTTAAAACATTTAGGGAAACTTTTATCACTTTTTTTTTTCTCAACATTTCATAATGATGAAGAAAATGTCTCCTTCACACTAAACACAGAAATACATATTTATCATCTGCATATGAATTAGTTTCTGTCTTATAGAGAAGAGAGAAAAATATGTTTGTGGTGAAATAATCTACAGCATAAAAGCTTCTTGGGATTATATTTTGTAAGTAGTTCAACAGAAACTTAATGAAGATGTCTCATGCACAAGGCATGATACCAAGATCAGATCACAAACATGAGAGATCAAAAAAGGTGAGAAAGTGACATTTTTACTATTACCCACTTCAAAAATAGTGGTCTGATGTACTCCCAGACCAATTCTAAAGGAAAAGCAGTTTATTTAACACCTATAATTGACTGTAAGAGAGGTGATTCAGGTTTTGGTGTCAGGCAAAATATTTTATTCTAATTATTTAACAGAGGCCCTTTATAGTTATAGGAATCATAGTCACCTCAAGGAGATGTTAAAGTATAAATCTATTTCGATTAATTGCTGTTGCAAGTTGACATTTCATTGTTAGGGCATAGAAATGCAACAGATTTTTGTATATTAATTTTGTGTCCTGCAACTTTACCAAATTCATTGATGAGTTACAGTAGTTCTTTTGTGGCATCTATAGTATTTTTAAGTAGAGTATCATGTGAACTGCAGAGTAACAGTTCTACTAATTTCTTTCCAATTTTTTTCACATTTAAAGTAGATTGGGTTTCCTTTACTGAAGTATAGTTGGTTTGCAATATTATATTAGTTTCATGTATACAACACAGTAATTCAATATTTTTTATATATATTACTCTATTTAAAGTTTTTATAAAATATTGGCTATATTCCCTGTGTGTGTATGCTCATGCTCAGTTGCTCTGTGTTGTACAATATATCTTTGTGGCTTATTCATTTTATATATAGTAGTTTGTATCTATTGCTCTCTGCCATCTTTCTTGCTCTCCTCCCCCTTATGTCTTCCCCCTGGTAACTGCTAGTTTGTTCTCTATATCTGTGTTTTTCTGTTTTGTTATATTCATTCATTTGTTTTATTGTTTATGTTCCACATGTAAGTGATAACATATAGTACCTGTTTTCCTTTCTCTGACTTATTTTGACAAGTAAAATACCTTCCAGGTCCAACGATGCTGGTGCAAATGGCAAAATTTCATTTCTTATGGCCAGTGTTTTATACACACACACACAGACACATGCACACATACCTCTTCTATGGCCACTCATCTGTTTATTGGCACTTAGGTTGCTTTCATATCTTGTTTATTGTAAATAATGCTGTTATGTATATTGGGGTGCATGTATCTTCTTGAATTTTTTTTTGGTGATTTTTCAGCTATATACTCAGGCATTTTAGAAAATGAAGGCATACATACGGTCTACAGGCACAGGAAAGAAGCTCATATCACTAGTCATCAGGGAAATGTAAATCAAAACCAAAAGATGATATCACCTCACACGTGTTAGAAAGGTTATGAGAAGCTATCTGAAACTGAGCCAAACCCACACTGACCGCAACAGCTCCAGAGAAATTCCTAGATATATTTTTACTTTTTTTTTTTAAGTAAGAAAAAAAAAAATTTTTATTTTTTCTTTTTTATTTTTTCTTTTATTTTCCTTTAAAATTCCCTATTACTCCCCCATTACTCCTTAACTTTCATTTTCATGGATTTTTACAATTTTTTTAATTAGGGAAAATTTTTTTTCTTTTCTTTTTTTTTTTTTCTTTGTTTTCCTTTTTCTCTTCTATTTTCTATTTTTCTTTTTCTCTTATTTCTTTTAAAGTCCTCTAGTACTCCTCTGCTACTCCTTAATTTTCATTTTCAATACACTATAACCTTACAAAAAAAAGAAGAGAAGCCCTATTTTTAAACCGAACTTCATATATATTTCTAAAATTTTTTGTGTGTGTTTTGGTTTTTGTTTTTAATATAGTATTTTTAAGAGTCTAACCTCTACTCTAGATTTTTAATTTTTGTTTTTCAGTATATGATATAAATTGTGAACATTTAAGAATCCAATATTCAGTTCCCATTTTTATTCAGGAGTGTTTTGATTATTCTCTCCCAATCTTGACTCTCTGTTTTCTACCTCAGAACACCTCTATTTCCTACTTTCCCCTTCTCTTCCCAATCCAATTCTGTGAATCTCTCTGGGAGTCTGGGCTACGGAGAACACTTTGGGAACAGAGAACTGTGTAGATCTGTCTCTCTCCTCTTGAGTCCCCCTTTTTCTTCTCCTGCTCATCTCTATCTCCCTCCTACCTCTCCTCTTCTTCATGTAACTCTGTGAACCACTCTGGGTGTCCCTCACGGTAGAGAATCTTTTCACCATTAACCTAGAAGTTTTATTATCAGAGCTGTATAGTTGGAGAAGTCCTGAGACTACAGGAAGAATAAAACTGAAATCCAGAGGCAGGAGACTTAAGCCCAAAACCTGAGAACACCAGAAAACTCCTGACTACATGGAACTTTAAGTAATAAGTGACCATCCAAAAGCCTCCATACCTACACTGAAACCAACCACCACCCAAGAGCCAATAAGTTTTTAGAGCAAGACATACCACGCAAATTCTCCAGCAACGCAGGAACATAGCCCTGAACGTCAACATACAGGCTGCCCAAGGTCACACCTAACACATAGACCCATCTCAAAACTCATTACTGGGCACTCCATTGCTCTCCAAAGAGAAGAAATCAAGTTCCACGCACGAGAACACCGACACAAGCTTCCCTAACCAGGAAACCTTGACAAGCCAATCGTTTAACCCCACCCACTGGGCAAAACCTCCACAATAAAAAGGAACCACAGACCTCCAGAATGTAGAAAGCCCACTCCAGACACAGCAATCTAAACAAGATGAAAAGGCAGAGAAATACCCAACAGGTAAAGGAACATGAAAAATGCCTACCAAGTTAAGCAAAAGAGGAGGAGTTAGGGAATCTACCTGAAAAAGAATTTAGAATAATGATAATAAAAATGATCCAAAATCTTGAAAACAAAGTGGAGTTACAGATAAATAGCCTGGAGACAAAGATTGAAAAGATGCAAGAAATGTTTAATAAAGACCTAGAAGAAATAAAAAAGAGTCAATTAAAATGAATAATGCAATGAATGAGATCAAAAACACTCTGGAGGGAACCAAGAGTAGAATAACAGAGACAGAAGATAGGATAAGTGAGGTAGAAGATAAAATGGTGGAAATAAATGAAGCAGAGAGGAAAAAAGA
>NC_057395.1:28176777-28290101 GCF_019320065.1 Cervus canadensis | reverse complement strand
GACAAAGGAGGCAAGGATATACAATGGAAAAAAGACAACCTCTTTAACAAGTGGTGCTGGGAAAACTGGTCAACCACTTGTAAAAGAATGAAACTAGAACACTTTCTAACACCAGACACAAAAATAAACTCAAAATGGATTAAAGATCTAAATGTAAGACCAGAAACTATAAAACTCCTAGAGGAGAACATAGGCAAAACACTCTCCGACATAAATCACAGCAAGATCCTCTATGACCCACCTCCCAGAATATTGGAAATAAAAGCAAAACTAAACAAATGGGACCTAATGAACTTAAAAGCTTTTTGCACTACAAAGCGAAACGTATAAGCTAGGTGAAAGACAGCCCTCAGATTGGGGAGAAAATAATAGCAAATGAAGAAACAGAACAAAGGATTAATCTGCAGAGAATATACATGAGCAACTCCTGAGCTCAAATTCCAGAAAAATAAATGACCAATCAAAAAATGGGCCAAAGATTTAAGCAAACATTTCTCCAAAGAAGACATACAGATGGCTAACAAACACATGAAAAGATGCTCAACATCACTCATTATCAGAGAAATGCAAATCAAAACCACAATGAGGTACCATTACACGCCAGTCAGGATGGCTGCTATCCCAAAGTCTACAAGCAATAAATGCCGGAGAGGGTGTGGAGAAAAGGGAAACCTCTTACACTGTTGGTGGGAATGCAAACTAGTACAGCCGCTATGGAGAACAGTGTGGAGATTTCTTAAAAAACTTGAAATAGAACTGCCATATGACCCAGCAATACCACTTCTGGGCATACACACTGAGGAAACCAGATCTGAAAGAGACACGTGCACCCCAATGTTCATCGCAGCACTGTTTATAATAGCCAGGACATGGAAGAAACCTAGATGCCCATCAGCAGATGAATGGATAAGGAAGCTGTGGTACATATACACCATGGAATATTACTCATCCATTAAAAAGAATTTCATTTTGAACCAGTTCTAATGAGATGGATGAAACACTGGAGCCCATTAATACAGAGTGAAGTAAGCCAGAAAGATGAAGACCAATACAGTATACTAATGCATATATATGGAATTTAGAAAGATGGTAATGATAAGCCTATATGCAAAACAGGAAAAGAGACACAGATGTACAGAACAGACTTTTGGACTCTGTGGGAGAAGGAGAGGGTGGGATATTTCAAAAGAACATCATGTATATCATCTATGGTGAAACAGATCACCAGCCCAGGTGGGATGCATGAGACAAGTGCTCGGGCCTGGAGCACTGGGAAGACCCAAAGGAATCGGGTGGAGAGGGAGGTGGGAGGGGGGATCAGGATGGGGAATACATGTAACTCCATGGCTGATTCATGTCAATGTATGACAAAACCCACTGCAATGTTGTAAAGTAATTAGCCTCCAACTAATAAAAATAAAAATTAAAAAAAAAAATAAAATAAAATAAAAATTATTTTTACATGGCACAACTAAATATATAAATGAAACATTTAGCCTTCCTTTTCCAAGTGTTTCTTTTAATGTTGTCTTCTGTTTTTCTCTAAATCCTATCCACTTTGAAAATTTACAAGGTAAACTTACTCCATTTTATTCTAATAATATGGTGGACTGCACAGAAGTTATCATTAGGTCAAACAACTAAATAATGCTCGAAAACAGCTCAAATTCCAGCATCCCAGGGTTTGGCTGCAGACAGAAACCTTGATATTCTGAAGGCTTATTTGTCTTTTCTTTGATTTGAATAAAGATAGGTGTGAGATTTACAGTGGTGAAAACAATGAAAAGGATACTTGTGGTAGAATTTTAAAGGCAGGATTGACTTTGTGAGACCACGTGGTCTTAGGGATATATTTTTGAGTGTGTGGATGTGGCCAGGAAGGGGGTGGTTAGTGAGTTGCAGGAATTCTGTTTGTTGTAAAATCAGTGTACTCATCTGAGAAGCATGGAGAAGATGGATGTTGCCGGGAGTTCACAACTGGGAGTTCACAACTAGGACTCTGCGGGCCGGGAATGCCTGCCCCCTTCTCAGCTCCAGGGAGCAGTAAGGAAGGAATGGGTAGAGCTGGGCCGTAGGACACGCCATGGACAGGCCCACGGAGAAGCTGGCTCCACTCCTGCTGACTCACCATGAGCAGAATCTGGATCCCAGGTCTCCTGGTTCTCCTAACCACTGTTCTCTAAATTACATCCTTCGTTGGAGACTTTCTTTTGCTTTATTACTTACTAGAGGCATAGATGTTGGCTTTGACTACTGTGGGGAATGGGTCTCAGTGAGCTGAAACAGGAAAACTCACAAACCTTCTTATTCCTCCATACTTAAACCTCAGGAGAAGGCTCTCTGCTCACCACAGTTACTGCAGACATAGGAGTGGAATGGTGGTGTAACAGGCTGGAATTTGCAGTCCATATGGGTTAGCAGCTTGTTTTTAAACTATGATAGTCATTTTAGTACAAGTAAAAGAGCTGCCAAAATCTTTTGACAACAGAGTTAATCTATAGGCGATCTACTGAAGCAACAAAACCTTTTTTCACCCATCTTAATTTTTCACCCTTTAAAACCCAACAGTTCCACGGGGGAGCTGAAACTCCTTAGAAGCTATGCCCACTATAGATATCTTAATTACTCCTGCTCCATGTCCTTTAGGCACTGCCCCAAGACCCCATCCCCAAATTTCTTCACTTCTAAAAAGAAAAATGGCACTGTAAGGATAAAATAAAGGAACAAAACTAATTTATCCTTTCTCTCAGCCCTTCAGCATCATAACTACTCCTCAAAGAAATAAAACATTGTTCAGAAGTAGTATGTAGATAAACAAGGAAAATAATCTCTACTTCACTCATTCAAGAAACTATCAAGAAGACCTTCAAAAAGTATGAGTGTATCATATATAGAATCTAAACACAACACAACAAAACAAAACCACATTGAACACATAGAAACAGTACAATGGTGATTGACATGGGCTGAAATTGTTAGGGATAACTTGGAGAGTTATCAAAGGACAGACTGGTCAAAGGCTACAGATGTTGTTAAAAGATGGATACATTCTGAGGATATAATGTACAGCACAGTAACTATACTTGAAATATGCTAAGAGAATGGATTTTAAGCATTCTTACACATACACACTCACCCCCCTCCCCAGGAAACTATGTGAGTTGGTGAATATGTTAATTAACTTGACTGGGGGAATCATTTCACAATGTATCATATGTCAAGTCATTATGTTTAAATATATTACAAGTTCACTGATTATGATTCAATAAAGTACAGTATAAAATTTAAAAACTAAAAAAATAAATAAATAAAGCAACATAAAACACAAACAACCCTCCACCCCCCAAAAAACAGTATGTGTGAGTTTCTCATGATATAGCTCAAGCCTGTCAATGCAGTCAAGCTTTCATTTCTTTGATTGAAAATTAAAAATACATTTTAAAAATGGTAACAAATGATGCAGCAGGATTAAGGCATATGGTACATTAGAATAAAAAATGATGCATGTAAATGAACCTAAATCATGAACATTAATCTAAGTCAGATGGAAAGGAAGTCTAATCTATTTTCCCCAGTACTCATTAAAGGGTGCTCATACCACATTTCACCTGTCACAATATAGCCTAATCTTCTAGGAGAATTAAGTATTTAAATCCTGAGAAACAATTGCTATTCTAGAATTTCCCTATATAACTCAGTAGGTGTTACTGTATTCTCCTCAGTTCCTTCTAAACATTGGCGTACAACTAATTGAATTACTGAACACACTGTCTGCCTTTGTGTTTAAAATATACCAGGCAAGAGGAGAATTAGGTTTCTTCCCAGTAGTTTTCTATACCTGATTCCTCCTCTGAAACACTTGTGGTAGGAAAATCACCTACATGGGCAGTTCTGGAGTGAGCAAAAAGTAGGAAGGACCCATTCCTTAAATTTACGACTCATATTTCTAACTAGAGTTCTACCTCAGTGGAAAAACTAGTATCACACTCAAATGATTCTTTAATTTGTATTAAAAAAAAAAACAGTTTCAGACAGGTAAAACTGATCCAAGTTTTTTGGTTATTTTTTGGTTATTTTTTTTTTTTTTTTTGAAATTGACTCCTGACACTAATATAAGTATACACAACTTCTTGACACAGATTTCTCACAACAACTTCAAGGTAAAGCCTATCTCCATCCTTAGCCTGCACAGAATTATTTCTGTTTAGGAAATGGGGAATAATTTAGCTTTCAGTACATGCTTCTTTCTGGCAGACTGAAGATACATTAATTTATTCTTGAATAACAGCTTGGATATAAAAAATCTAATGGTAAACATGCTACTTATAGAAATATATAAAGGGAACTGCAAAGAGGCACACATTAGCAAACATTAAGAGGGGTTAAATATGGACTATCTAATGATACATGCCAAAAGAGAAATAAATGCAACCACTGTAAGGCAGTGTGAAAAAATACAGCAATCACATGTCTCTTGAGTTTTCAAGATAGTCTTAATTTAAAATATTTGTTCCTGTTGTTAAATCACGTGTCTTGAGTTTTCTTCAGAGAATTGTGTCACTGTAAGAAAACTGTAAGTTTGAAACTAAGGTGTTTCAGTAGTTCAGTAAATTACTCACTAGGACAAAAATAATCACTAAAAGATTAAAATATTATCACCAAACATTTAACTTCCTCTTACCTCTTGATCTCTATACCTTATCATTAGTCTTTTACTTTAAAGTATTTTGTACCCTAAAGAAGGTCACATTTGTGATCTCTATGTAGAAATAAATATGAATACAGAACTGACAGTAACCTGTAGTTCATTTTACATAAATTTTCTTTATATATAAGAATTTTCTATGATAAGCAAGATCCACTAAATACCTATAATGTCTCTAGTACTGAAGACCTTATGGTAGATATAAAATATATAAGAGACTTATTCCTCTCATTAGGTAGTTAACTATTGGGTTATAAAGATAAGTGAGAATCAAAAGCAAAATTAGGTGGTAAAGTCCCTTGGTACAGTGGTAGTTCAATGAAGGAAGACAATCATTTGGACTAGAACCTAGGAATCTTTATAAAAGAGAAGTTCTTTGAGGCATGGGTAATATTTAGAATATTATAAAGAGGTATAAAGAACATTTCCTTTGATAGGAGGAGTGGTGGAGGTGTGTAGGAACTGTGTGAAACACGAAGGAAATGCCTAACTGGAAAAGAGGATAGTGTTAAAATACATTGTAAATAATGCTGGATTAACAATGCTGCTTAAGTTTACTATGAGTCTTGAAAATCTGTTAAAGGAATTTGGAGAATCAGAAAGTGATGTGATAAATCAGTAAGTTCAATCTAGGTTGCTTTTAGAAGACACACATACCCATACCCGCCCCACACACACAACCCAAATTCAGGGATTTTGGAGTTGGCATCATTAGAATGGAGAAAGACATACAGCAGTACTTCTCAAAGTGTGGTCTCACACCAAAAGCAGAAGCATCACCTGGGAACCTGTCACAGAGCAAATTCTTGGGCTTCATTCTGCTTTGTCATTGCCAGCCTAATGACACCTCATTTTGTATTTTGAATGTCGTATTCTTTGTAAAACATAAGAGAAATGTAACGTGCTTTTCTTCATAGTAACACTGGGAAATGATTTTTCCTAGTTTGGTCAACCTGGATTGAAGAATGTAAACTAATGTTACAGGTTTCTATTACGTAGAAATTTTATATCTACACAATTTGTTTAATTTTCACATTCAGATGAAAGTCAGAATCAGAACTGCTTGCTACCATGGTTCCACGCTTTATCTTCTAATACTGATATTGATATCTACTGATATGGAACTACAGATATTTTCATTGCTATTGATCAAAATAATGATGACAGACTTTATATATTATTATAGTGCTATAACCATTCCCTTTATGTACCCACATTGCTTTATTACTACAGATATCAGGCTTATATGAGTCCTAAAATACCCTCTCCAGAAAAATATTATTCTATTCAAATTGTAAACAATGTACACATTTTATGAGCTTCTAGCAAAATACTAAATGTGAACATTCCACAAACAACTGCCAATATGGGGGAGATAGATAATGGGAATTAAATTCATGTTTTTATTTTTGACATCTGCCAAAGAAAGTTAAGATTTGTCCCTGGTTGACTGAGGGGAATGACAACAAAATAATAAAATGTTTTTGTATCTTTGCAGGCTTAGTTTAAAAATAGCCCAATATTAACAACAGAAAAATTCCTATGGAATGTTCTCTTTCTCATTTTTCAAAAAACTGAGGTACCAGAAAAATAATCTCATCATGGCCCAAGTCATCATGGGCTTCTTCTATGATCTGCAGTTTCTCAGTCACATAACTTACTCCCCACAAGTAGCAAGGTTCTGTGCTTGTGTAATACCAGAACTCCAGAGAATTCCCAATAAATTATCTTTAGAGGAAAGATAAATTAGAAATGTTGCCCAGAGCACTCTATAGAGACCAAGTCTGATATATCATAGGACCCAAACTATATTAAAAATACCAGCACATTTCCTTTTTTCTCCGCAAATAAAGAAATAAGTCAAAAGATTCGATACTGTTAGCCCAATGGCGACACGTTGCTAGGATGGAAAGCAGAAAGTCTCTGTATAAAGAAGCTGCCTTTACTTACTGTGTTTCTCCTTCTTGCACAAAGAAGGACATTTTCTGAACAAAGCTGCACACCTCTGAAAAATAATGGAGACTCCCAGCAAAAGTTTGCATTCCACATATCATTATTGTCCTTTTTATAATATTGTTTCACCAAAACCAAATATGTAAAATTCTTTTAGAGTTTGTGAAAGGGTTTGGCAAGGCTTCTAAGGAAGTCCATTGTAATGCTAGTGGGCAAACGACAAGACAACTGCACAAAATGAGTGACCACATACCGACTGCTGTCATGTAATCCCAGCGCTCAACGAGGCACATGTTGAAGATGAGGTGATCTGATGTTTGCCCTTGGCCAATGAGTGAAATCTGCCTCTCCAAATTCTGGCAAACAGATGATGTCCAGCCAACAAGAAACCAGAACACTACCAGGAGTATTACTGCCAGCATCCTCATGACACGTCCACCAGTCATGTATGGAATCCGCTGGGCTGTTCGTGAAAGAAACACCTTCAAAACCCTGGGAGAGCAAGACATCAAAATGTGAAGGCAAACCTAACACCCAGGAAGTAAAATTCTAAAATACCTGATTTTTCCTGGTGAAATCTAAATCTACCCAAACTTACTTAGGCAGAATTTTAACACTAAAAAAAAAAAAAAGAAGAAGTGTTGCTTATTACTTTTACTGAATTTCATTCTATTTTATCTTCCAATAGCAGAACAAATATCCTGTGTTAGAGGTCAGTGAGTCAACAGATCTGTGTAGGATGGAATTCTTTTGAGTATGTCTTAATATTTCAAGGAAAATTCTCAGGACCTTAGAAAGATTCATTGGCAAACACTGCTCAAACCGGGTTTCTAAGGGCTCAAAAAATAATCCTGAAAGTTAGTAGTTGGGTTTTACATTATACTAAGTCAAAAACTTCCTTAAATGAATTATTCTTTATAGTAGAATGTTATAAAAGGTATTTTTTGAAAATCATTTTATGTGGCCTCCCTTTGTCATCATTGTATCACATAATGAAAAATAATTATGAGTACAAAAAAAAATAAGGAATATTTAAATACCCCTCAATAAGACTACTGCATTAAAGAAGACTGGGATATGACTTACAAGAACTACATTTGTTTTTTTGGTGTATATATGACTCAAATGTATAGCCAGGGTTGAGAACTACTGGATTACATGGTATCTAAGAACTGTTTCATCTCTGAAAATGATGTGAAGACAAAATTCAACCTTACTCCTGGGATCTTTCCAGCTATCCTTTCTTTAATATCATCTCCAGAATATTCTTAGCTGATTTTAACTCCCCACTCTCATTCTGATATTTTAGGTCACAAAGTTATGACTTACTACCATAATGGTTTATGGTACTATAAGGGTATCCATAATCAATATCTAAATGAATTCATCTTTTCGATTTTTCTGTTTCCTCCTCCATCTCATTCTTTCAACTTATTAAATGAAATGTTCCTATGAATTATTTATAAAAATCATTATAAATCCAGAAATGAAACTTAGCCACCTGAAATAATCTAGATTTTTTTACTATCTTTTCTCTCAATGCAGGGCTTTGATAGCTCTTCCAGAATTAATATCCAGTAAAGAAAGTTATTTTCTAGCAGGTTCATATTTATCCTCCCCCTGTCTATATTTCTGGGCTTCTCTGGTGGCTTAGACAGTAAAGAGTCTGTCTGCAATGCAGAAGACCTGGGTTTGATCCCTGGGTTGTCGGGAAGGTCCCCTGGTGAAGGAAATGGCAACCCACTCCAGTATTCTTGCCTGGGGAATCCATGGACAGAGGAGCCTGGTGGGCTATAGCACAGGGGATCACAAAGAGTCAGACACGACTGAGCGACTTTCACTTTAACCCATATCTTTAACCCCACTGTCCTGCAGCTAACACACAGTGTGAATTTATTTAATTCTGAATAAAATACTTATCCTCAATTTTAATGTGGAACAACACCAGGAAGGTTCTAGTATAAAATAAGAATGCAAAAGATCACTTTAATTACTCGTTTAACTACAGACAGTCCCCAATTTAAAACAGTTCAACTTCGTGATATTTTGATTTTACGATGGCACAAAGTGATAAGCATTCAGCAGAAACTGTACTTTGAATCTGAATTTCGATCTTTTACTGGCCTAATGGTATGTGGTACAATACTCTCTCCTGATGCCTTAGCTTCCAGGCAGCCACAGGATCACAAGGTTAAACAACTGATCCACTTACAACCATTCTGTACTCATTCAATCATTTTGTTTTTCACTTTCAGTACAGTATTCAAAAAATTATATGAGATATTCAACATTTTATTGGGAAATAGACCTTGTGTTAGATGATGTGGTCAAAGTGGAGGCTGCTATAAGTGCTCTGAGCACAGTTAAGGTAGTCTGGGCTAAACTATGATGTTAGGTATATTAGATGCATTCTCGGCTTAATGATAGTCTCAATCTACAATGGATTTATCTGGATATAATTCTACTGAAAATCAAGGAAGATCTGTAGTTCACCAGATTAGCAGTTATTCTCCATTCCCTGGGTGAAACACACTAGCACTGGTAGCAAACGCATGCCTCCCTCTAGTAGGCCTCAAACACTTCTGCTCCAGGTAATTGAATTGCTGCCTGTTAAGAATCAGTTGTACTTGTTCCCAAATTATACCCACTGTTATCATCTTTTTTTCTTGAAATATAGTTGATTTGTGATATTAGTCTCAGGTGTGAAACTAGCAGTTTCACAGTGATTCGGTATTTTATAGATTTTACTCCATTTAAAGTTAGATAAAGAGGAGAGGTGGTAGTTAGTCTTATCTTTGATGGATATCAATTGACAGAAGTGGAGGAAAGTAGAAAAGATATACGGGGATATTCTAACTGAAGGGAAAAACATAGCAAAGTCCAAACCAGAGAAATGTTGTCTTTGAGGGACAGTGGATGGAAATGTTTGGCAAGAGGGGAAGTTTTCTTTAACCCAGAGGAACTCCTAGGGATTTTTCAAGTTACTTTGAGGGGTTTTCACCGGGTTGAGAACCACTGCTTCAGAGAAAAATAGTTGATTTATACTTTCTTTCTATGGCCAAGATGTGGAAAGTCATTAACTTTTCTGTTACTTGAAGATTTTCATATAGAAACTCTAAACCTCAAAGAGAGCAAATAGTCAATTTTTTAAATAATTATCTTTAAAATATACTACTTTTTGACCAGATGAGCTTGTTATTTGCAGGGGAAATCTATATGATCCCAGTAATCTTTTAGTCAAGAAACCAGTTTCCAAATTATCAGACATTTTCATTTTTTCCATGGGTATTTATCATAGAGTCTGAGAATTCAAGATTGTCAGGTCCCCAAATCTCATTTCCAGAGAGGGAAAAATCAAAGCCAAGCCCTCGTGAGCCTCCTGTTATCGATTTTACTGACTTTCAAACACTAGAAAATACAGTAACACAACTCTGCACTGCAGTCTAAGCATTTCAGGATATTGGTTTTTGTAAAATGGAATAAGATGCATTTTTATAGGATTGCCTTAAAATGAGAAAATTCTGCTACATCTTTTAAAAAATGAGCTCTTGTTAGTCTATGTGGGATCACTGCCTAGAAACCAAGTTCTAAAAGTGAAATCCTTAGACATGCACTTATATGAAATACAGCTATAGAAAAAGTGCAACCATTAAACTTATACAGATTACTTTTCCTACTATTTTTTCATAGATAAATCTTTAAGCTATCATCTGTTGAGAAGGCTTCACTATTCTCAATGAACACGGTAATATATATGAGGACTACAAAAAATCTCCAGAATTTAATACAAAAAGGCATATTTAAAGTATATATTCAGTTTTCATTAATAGGAGATAAATTCAAAGAAATCATGTTGAAATGATAAAAAAACAATGGCAATCCAGGAATTGGCTGTCACTATATGCCTACCTCTACGTTTTCACTTTCCACACACTTCATGTTTGAGCTCACAAAACTACTGTAAGGGCTTATACTTAGGTTATATGATTATCTTCTTCAAATATCTAATTGCTAGTTTGGTTTTTTTTTAGATTTTTTTTTTTTTGATGTGGAAAATTTTTGAAGTCTTTATTGAATTTGTCACAATATTGCTTCTCTGGTTTTTTGGCAGCAAGGTACATGGGATCTTAGCTCCCCCACCAGGGATTGAACCCTTCACTCCCTGCATTGGAAGGTGGAATCTTATCCAATGGACCATGAGGGAAGTCCCTCTAGTTGATATGTTACTCCTTATTTAACTTGATCTCTCTTCAGCTTTTGCCTTGGCGGAAGCACTTAGCTTCCATTATGTCATAGTCTCTTGGTTTTCATCCTACTCCTCTGTCAGCAATTTTTTAGTTTCCAGCACAGAGTCCTCTGCCTCAGCCTTCCTTTTAAATAAGACTGCTCCTCAAGGATCTCCTAAATGTTGTCACCTTCTATTTTTGCTCTACATGTTATACCTGGGAAATTCCAACCACGACTCTGCTTCAGTTATGTACCTGTTGGGGAGTCCCAAATCTGTAACTTTGGTTTATTTAGATCACTCTCCTGAGCTTAAGATCTGTAGACTCAGTGATCCACTGGACATCAACAGGTCCCAAAATAAAATCATTACTCTCTCAATTTCTGTCTCCTCTAACCCACTGCTCATGTATTACCTGTCTGAATGACAAGTACCAGTTAATTATTCAAAGCAGAAACCTAGGAAGGAACTTTTACTTCTCCCTCTTCTATGTTCCAAAACACCAAATGCATAATTAAGAATTTCTGGGCACTTCCCTAGAGGTCCAGTGATTAAGGATCTGCCAGGCAATGCAGGAGACTTAGGTTCAATCTCTGGCCAGGCAACTAAACCCGCCTGCCTCAACTACGGAACCAGGGCGCCACAACTAGAGAGAAGCCTAGTTGTGCACAACTAGTATAGAGCAACGAAGAGGCCATGTGCCACAACTAAGACCTGCCACAGCCATAAAAAAATATTTTTAAAGGAATTTAATTGCTACCTCTTATATACTGAGAACATCTTTCTCATCTTTCTATTTTTCTCCATTTTCACTGCCACTGTACAGCTCGTGGTCATCAACCTATTTCCTACAGTAGCTTCCTAACCAGTATCCTTACTGTTCTCTCCCACCATCAGGCCACACTGTACGTTAAAGCCACCGCGACGTTCCTCACTGCACTTCTGATCCTGTTTCTCTCCTGTTTACGGTCCTGTGCTTCTCCACCCAAATTCAGCTACCTTAGGATGGTAAAAGGCCTTTAAAAATTGGTCCCTCCTTGCTTCAGCCGGCTCATTGCTCACCATTCTTGCCTTCCTACAATCCTGCAGGTCTCTCTGAACAACATGCGGTGTCCTCTATCTGAACCTTTGCCTTCTTTTTCCTGTACTGCCCCTCCCCCTCCCCTCATTAATACAAACACCTAATTTAGCCAATTCGTACATAGTCCTTCAAGGTTCAATTGAGATGCCACTTGCTCTAGACCAGTGGTTCCCAAACCAGTAGCATTAACACCATCCCCAAACTTGTTAAAAATGCAAATTTTGGGGTCCCCTCCAGATCTACTATGTCAGAAACACTGGGGATTATGGCCCAGAAACCTGTATTTTAACAAACCCTTTCAACACTTTCAATAAATTCTGATGAAGGCTATAGTTTGAGAGCTGCTGCTCTAAATAATTTTTTCCCCAAAGGCTTAAGACTGGTGCGCCTGTCTTTCCAGTGGGCTGACTGCTCTAATCTATCAGATACAATTTTGAGTTTTCGTTACGCTGACAACAAAATTTAAAACCTCTAGCATCAGAAAGTTTTCTATTTTCAGAATATTTGTGTTTGTGATTCAACCACATCTTTTTTGTTTGCCACCAGGAAATGAATATGGACATAATCAAGCCATACAGGCTTCTACTAATTTAATTGGAATAATCCTGAAGTCTTGAAGTTCTCCATTAGATTTGAATTTCTATTAAGTTTAATGCTTTCTTAGAAACTCCAGAAAATAAATGCTTCTGCTGAAAGACAGGAGGTGATTATTTTCTTTTATAAACATAAAGCCACTCAATTCTTGGCAGAAGAGCCTTGATAGTAAACAACACAGAAAAGGCTGAAGTCACTACTCAGTTTGCGTTAAGTGGTCATAAGCCCTCATGTTTCTCAAGCTTTTCATCAACTTCTCAAAGCTTCATTTTCAGAAGTAACATAACACTACTTTTTAATCACTGGATATATTTAAAAGGATCAGTATCATGTAGGCAAAAATAGATTTTAACATTTATGAGACATGAAGTTAAGTAAGACTGTGGTGACTATTTTAAGTTATTGCTATTATAAGAAGGAAACCCATAACTCAGCTTCCCCAACATAGGTAATTTTATCAATTCCTATTTGCTTTAGCTCTCGTATCTCATAGTAACCTTCCTTTCTTTTGACCTGATTGTAAGTATACAGGATAAGGGAGAATAATGAAAAAATAAAGGGAGAAGAAAGAGTTATATGACTGTTGCAAGTCAAATATTTGATAGAGCTAGAAGGAATCTGCAGATTATTTCTTCTGCTCTTAGGAAAAAGGCAAGAATGTCTGTTTTTACCACTTCTATTCATCATTGTACCAGAAGTTCTAGTATGAGTAATTTGTCAAGAAAAAAAGAAATAAAATGAATCCATATTGGAATGGGAGAAGTAAAGCTGTATCTATTAGTAGATGACACAATCTTATATATAGAAAACTCTAAAGAACACACATACACACAATCTGAGCTAAACACCAAATTCAGCAAAGTTGTAAGATGTAAGTTCAACATTTAAAAATCAGTTTTATTCTTATGTATTAGCAATGAGCAACTTGAAAATGAAATTGACTGAAGAGTTTCATTTACTATAGCATCAAAAAACACCTAGGAATAAATTTAACCAAGAAAGTAAAAGATGTAATCTATACAACATCACTGAAAGAAATTTTAAAAGATCTAAAGAAACAGAAAGTGTGTTCATGGACTGGAAGATCTAATACTGCTAAAATGGCAATATTCCCTAAACTGATCTACAAGTTCAAGTCAATTTAACAAAACAGTGTGATACAAGCATAATGATAGACATATAGAACAACAGAATAAAACTGATCATCCAGAAATAAATCTCTACATCTCCAGTCAATTGGTTTTTTGACAACAGTGCCAATATCATTCAATAAGGAAAAAAATAATCTTTAAAAACAAAAATATAAAAAAGGGAGCTCCCTGGCTGTCCAGAGGTTAGGACTTGGTGCTTTTACTGCCATGATCCTGGGTTCAATCCCTGGATTGAGCTAGATCCCACAAGCTGCTCAGTGCCACCAAAAAAAAAAAAGAAATCTTTTTAACAAATGATCCTAAGGACAAGTACATATCCAAGTGCAAAAGAATGAATTTAGACCTCTATCTCGCATAATATACAAAAATTAATTCCAAGTGAATCAAAGACTCAAATGTAAGAACTAAAACTATAAAATGCTTAGAAGGAACCAGAGGTATAGAGCTTTCTGATCTGAGATTAGGCAATGGTTTCTTAAAATCATACCACGGCATATGTACAAAAGAAAAAATAGATAAACTGAGCTTCATAGAAATTAAAAAAAAAAAAAAATCCATGCACCAAAGCACACTATCAAGAAAGCAAAAAAAAAAAAAAAAAAATCCACAGATTTGGAGAAAATATTATCAAATAATTTATCTGGTAAGGGCCTCAGATCTAGAATTTATAAAAACTCATACAACACCAAAACGCAAAAAACCCAATTAAAAAATGGACATATTTCTAAAGAGATAAATAAATGGCCAATAAACACCTAAAAATAAACTCAACATCATCAGTCACTGGGGAAATGTATAAAAAGATTTTCTTCCTTTTGCGCTTTAAAAAATTTAAAGTATCTTTTTATATTTTATGTTTCCTTGTAAGAATACCTAAAATAAATAAATATAAATATCTTCCAGCCACCTTTCAAAATTTACTAGGGGAAGAGACGGAGTGGGAGGTTGGGGTTTGCAGATATAAGCTATATATACGGAATGGATAAAACAACAAGGTCCTACTGTATAGAACAGAGAACTATAGTCAACATCCTGTGATAAACCATAATGGAAAAGAATATAAAAAATGCATAGATGTATAACTGAATCACTTTCCTGTACAGCAGAAATGAAAACAACACTCTAAATCAACTACACTTCAGTAAAAATGTTTAATAGGAAACAAAAGTAGCTATCTATCTATCTATCTATCCTTTCCCACAAAGTGTAAATATTTGGTGCTAATGAGCACAGTAGAGAAAACTGCTATGAATTGCACTGATCCAGAATGGGTAGTCCTGAATAATGCATGAAATGAAAATCTCCATGTAAGAGCCAGAAGAAGGTCTTCTTGCAGCTTGCTTAAATGTTCATTTTAAATATACTGCAAACAAAAAAAGTTTTGTTTTTTCTTGATTAGCCTTAGAAAAGGAAAAGGCAATTTGTTTTCAGAAACCATACTGTAGGGAATAGGAAAATGTTCTTCTGGCATTAAGTTTCTTAATCTCTCTCCATTCCCTTTCATTTAAAATAGTTCCTCATTTTGCCTCTTGAAAATATACTTGGCTTTCCTGAGCCTAGAGATACTGCCTTTCTAGGTTTCCTAAAACCAACCAACCAGCAAACCTAGCTTAGCAAGTATTCTGTGAGAGGTTCTTTTAGATCTGTTTTACATCATTAATGTACTAAGTCAAACAAATCTACGGTTACTGAAGGAAACTCCTTTTCATAAATGAACCTTCTCATTTTTGTCTACTTCAGTTCTGTGTTTCCTTATGATCCCTACTGAACCAGATAAAATCTGTCCCTTTCTCCTTTCTTTTTCTGAAGAAAAACAGTTTCAGGTTCAAATAAAGTGCATTGCATGAACAGCCTGCCAGTGAGGTGGGGTGGTGGGACTGTCTGTCCTGGGCACAGGTAACAATTTCTGTATAGACTTTTAGGCAATAATAATAAGTCAAAGCTGTTCTGCTTTTTATCACCACCTTATGCCGGTGATTCTAAACAACGTCAGTGATAAAACAACTCCTCCCTGAAGGAGTGGACCACTTTCACCTCCCTCCTCTAACTTGTTCCACTGCACTGTTAAGAGATAAAAGACTTGTGACTTTCCTTTGCATTGGCATGGTATCCTTTGTCTGTATGACTCTCAAATGTGGGGAGAGACCCCTAAAGCAAAAGGTGGGAAATGTAATAAAAGTGATGAGACCCTTAAGTTCCAGGATAATAGTATCATTTCTAGTGACAGATGAGATTCTATTCCTTTTTCATATTTTCTTCAAGTTTTCAGAGCTACTGGAATTCTGTAAACACTACAACTGATCAGTGAGAGATCAGGATACAGAAAAAGAAATGTTCAACAATTTTACTAAGCCCTGAGGGAAATGGCTGAAATAAAACAAGAACTCGGGTCTTTTCTGTTTATCCTATTCTCAAGGGACTAGAATAATCATTTTATTTATCAGTACTGATAATTGCCTTGGAATTTTCAGCCTTAGAGAGGTGAGATTTACTTTTCAAAAATTTGAAATAAAAAATGAAGTTCTTATGAAAATGAGAATATGGCATTCAAGGGATGTTATCCCTTAGCTCAGGCTACCTTGATCCCTCAAGCCACCTTGGGTTGGGTCTGCCCAAACCTGGATCCTCAGCTTTCTCTTCAGTCTGTGGCCCTCCCCATATCATTCCAATGAATTCCCTTTTTGCTTAATTTAGCTATAGTCAGTGTCTGTAGTTTTTAACCCAAACACCCTACATGACATATTTACAGATATCTATCATGTTTAAGATGTACAACAACTCTACAGGTGGGGTGAGAAGTGATTCTCAGATGTTAAAGTCATTTATTCTTGGCTGTATAAATAATTAATGGCAGAACTGAAATTCAAATTTGGATTTGTAAAGATTTATGTCTTTGCTCTCGATCATGTTACTATTAATTTAAAATCTTTGAAGCCCTTTCTTGAGGACCATGTGTTGCTTGCCTATAAGAGACATCCCTGTAGCTCCATTCATTATAACCCATCCGCCCATTCATTCACTTAACAAGTGTGTGAATACACATAACATGGGCAAGATGCAGCACTAAGGATGGGGGACAGAAAGCTGGCTCAGTAGTCACTTCCCTCGGGTTGCTCTCATTCCTCTGGGATGCTGATTCTTCAGTTTACAGCCTTAAACAATATTGGAATCAGTTCCATTTAAACAATATGGAAAAAACAATATAATATAAACCCATATGGTTCAGACAGGATAAGACTAATTCAGCTCATTAAATTAGAAATAGTTTCCACTTGATTTAAGCCTTCAGTAGGTAATCCTTCACTGCAATGCCTTCTAGAGACACACAGATAGAAAACAGTTTGAATTATGGTCTTTAAAATAAACAAAAGAAGGATGAAGTGATCTAGTTTACCAAATACCAGTCATTTGCATACCACTCTCAAGATTCCTGCCTGTATCTGTGTACCAGCTAACATTTTCTTTAAATTTCTTCATTTAAAATATTTTAAAGAAAATTTTACATTGCCACTCTGAAGGAAGAACTGATAAATAATCCACACATAGAATGTAATGATGAAAATGAATACAGTGAAATAAAGGGAACAGCTTTCATCTAGATCGTATTGCAATGGGAGGCTCCAAGCCTGAAGTTTGACCTGCTCTTTGTTGTAAAGGAAAATTAGCAACTGCGGGGCAGGTGTTAAAGACCTATTATTTCCAAACTAATTTTACTCCTGGAAATAATCAGAAGGATAGAAAGAGAACCTGATGGAAGGAATTTTCTTGCTTTATGATTCCGTTATTTATTGGATTGGCAAAAAGTTTTGTAATATCTTATGGAAAAACTAGAATGAACTTTTTGGCCAACCCAATAATGCTGTGTTTTTGTCCCACAATCAGCCTTTTGCAGACCATGGTGTCACATGTTTCAGACACTTGAGGACATGGAACAAGTCAGGGGAATAGGAATGTGTTAGGTGTGGAGGGAACTGTGGGCAGCTGCTTCCAATTCTGCAGCTGACATTTTCATTCATTCATTTATCAACTACTAAACAGTAAGCACCCGCCATGTGTCTGTCACTGTGCTGAGAGCTGGGGATTCATGTAAGACCCTCACTTCAAGGAGAAGTTAGTTAGTTAAAAATCAAAAGAATAATTACATAAGCAACTGTGGCATATAACAGAGGACCCCTAAGACTCATAGGGAGAGAGGTCATTGTCAAGTCTCAAGAGGCCATCTATTCTTCTGTGAATTCCAGAAGTCTTACTGTCCATGACAGGCTGTCAATGTCAACAGGCTGTCAATTTCCTTTAGTGAGCACCGGTTGAAAAACAGTTATCATATAAGGAACAGAGATTAAAACGGACATGAGAGCAAAGTGTGCTGTGATGTGGAAATAATAGTCAGCATCAGGAAGAACATTAGAGACTCATCTGGTGGTGGTTTAGACGCTAAGTCTTGTCCGACTCTTGCGCCCCTGGGGACTGTAGCCTGCCAGGCTCCTCAGTCCATGGGATTCTCCAGGCGAGAATACTGGAGTGGGTTGCCATTTCCTCCTCCAAGAGACTCATCTAATCCTTTCTTTTTGTAGGAAATACAGGACTATAATTTCCTACATGCTAAACTGAGATTTAAACTGGACCTCCTGAAGTTACTATACGACATACGTAAGAAAGGAATCTTGAGAGTTAAGGATATTTACATTTGTTCCAAAAAGATAATCTGGAGTATTCCTAGTTGTCAAAGTAAGTACAAAAAACAATAAGAGAAATGGAGTGAGATGAATTGGGAGAGTAGCACCGACATGAATCCACTACTAGTGAGAAGCTACAGGATAGCACCGGGAGCTCAGCTCGGGGCTCTGTGATGATCTTAGAGGGGAGGGGAGGTGGGAGCGGGGCTCAAGAGTGAGGGGAGGACATATGTATACCTACAGCTGATTCACGCTGATGTACAGTAGAAACTAACTCAACTTGTAAAGCAATTATACTCCAATTTTAAGTGGGATTCTTGCATAATAGGGCTTCCTGGTGGCTCAGACGGTCAAGTGTCTGTCTGCAATGCGGAAGACCCAGGTTTGATCCCTGGGTCAGGAAGATTCCCTGGAGGAGGAAATGGCAACCCACTCCAGTACTCTTGCCTGGAAAATCCCATGGACAGAGGAGCCTGGTAGGCTACAGTCTATGGGTTCGCAACTTTACCTTACCTTGCATAATAGACAGTATGCAATGACCACATTTTAATAAATGTTGAATGGGTGGCATTTGAAGACAAATATTTAAAGACATATTTATGTCATCTAAGATAAACTGTCACTAGGGCAATATCAAGATACATTTGTTGAAAAATACTTATGATCAAACTAGCATGAACATATGAATGGCCTACTGTGATATTTAAAGCAACTTTAAACCTGATCAGTGTAAAGGGTTTCTTCTACTGAACTACAGTGTTATCCTGCAGCAGAAATTTCTATTTTACCTCCTATGTTCTTTGGCACCACTAACAATTGGAAAGTGGAGGCAAGGGAAAGCCCTGGAATCATTTCCAGCTATCCCTACTCTTTGTGGACTGGTAATTTATTTTATTGCTTCTTTCTTCCTAATATTTATCATATTCACTGAAAAGATTTTTTTAAAGATTTTTTTGATATGGACCATTCTTAACATCTTTATTGAATTTGTTACAATATTGCTTCCGTTTTATGTCTTGGTTTTTTGGCCATAAAGCACTTGGGATCTTAGCTCCTCAACCAGGCATCAAACCTGTATCCCCTCTGCATTGGAAGGCGAAGTCTGGACTGCCAGGGAAGTCCCTACATTTTTAAAAGTAGGTGATTTTGAAACTAAATTATAAGGGAATTCACTGCTGACAATCACTGGAGAATATTGGATAAGGAAGGAAACCAAGAACACTATTTTTTGGAAATTCACCCAAGGAATATCAGCAGGATTGCCCTGGGGCTTGGAACTTGGGAATGGAGGACAGCAGCTTTTTGTCGGGTGAGTATATTGCTGAATTCTACCATATAGGATTCTTTGGCAGCTCTGGGCTTGATTATTTCAGCTGCATTGTCTTTCTTCTTGTTCTTAATTAGTAAATACTATTTCACATTCATTCTAAACTATTTTTTATTCAGAATTAACCTTTCCATAACCAATGGCACGTTCTACTAAAGCATGTTGCTCAAATTCAACTGTATTAAAGGTTTTCCTAGAGAATCCTAAAGATATTGCCTTGAAAATGAAAAACATATATCATTTTACTACCTAAATTCCTGAAATTTAACCATTTAAGTGGCTGACTGAGCTTGCAATTATATGCTAAGTGAAACACTTTGATCCTCCCATGAGAATGAAAACTAATAAAATATACCTGTGAAGCTTGAGAGTGACAGTTCCATAAACAGTAGCAAAACCAAGAAGGCGGACCCATCTTAGAAGAATACAGCGAAATGTGCTTGGCTCAAAGTACAAAATAACAACCTGTGGGATGAGAAGAGAGAGAAAGAGACCTTCAGGATCAGCTGATGACCCACAGACTAAAATCAGTATTTCATAATCTGAAGTTTAATACATGTGTATTTTGACATGAGCACATATTCATGTGAGTAAAACACTAAAATATGATTTTGATCATTCATTGTCCAAATCAGAAAGTCTCCTTATGGCTTTCAAATCAGATTTAAAGTATTTAATTCTAACTTTGAGACATTTCTAGCAATTGTCTCTAGATTTCTGTTATGTCCAAGCTTAACTGTCTTTAATTCCCCAGATGGGACAGCCAGCTGCGCTTTCACTGCCTGCCTTTCTCACCTGCAGCCTTGCCTTTTCCTGTATCCACACTTTCCGTAATATCTTCCTCCCCCATGTGAAATATCCCTGAGAAGATTATCTGTACTGCACCCCATCCCCCCATCAATCTACCAAAAATAGGAAACCCATAAAAAATGGAAGAACTACCTAAGACATATTTTCAAGAACTTTTCCCATTTTTCTTTCCAATACTAGCAGCTACCGCTAGATATAAAGATATTTCATTTGAAGTGTGTGAAGCAGGATAGAAGCAAGCCGCTTTTGTCTAAGGACCAAAGAACACGTACAACTGTTGGGTGAATCAGCACAGGATATAAACTGTTGGCAGAGGTGGAGGAGGGCGGGGTGAGAGAAAAAGAGACACATTTAGGGCCAGCAAGAGAGAAAGTGTGTCACCCCCGAACCACCAATTACCTTTTACCTTTAATACTGCCTCTCGGGAACTCACGATACTTTGCCTACAGGTTTGTTTCCCCCAATTTTGTTGAGAGGAAGCCTTCTGTGTTAAGGTCTAAGCGGGGTGTACCCCTATGGGCATTTTAAGGAACTGGTTCTTTAAGACTGCAAGTTTCTTCCTTTTTAAAAAAAACCTATTTGTTTACTTGGCTGCACTGGGTCTTAGTTGTGGCATGAGAACTCTTTTAGTTGTGGCATGTGGGATCTAGTTCCCTGACCAAGGATCAAACCTGGACCCCCTGCACTGGGAGTGCAGACTCTAAGCCACCAGACCACCAGTGAAGTCCCCAAAGTTTCTCCAGAGGCTTACAGAAGTCAATCAGCTGATTCAAGTGGTGGGATGTGCTAGGCATTGTGATAAACTTCGGAGCAGTCCCCCCGTTTCAAACAAATCTGCACAGATTATCCACCCATTTGATCAAACATGATTTTTTTTTTTAGCTAGTTTTAAAGTCAACTTGATTGCTTATACTTTTTGGATACTGAACACAACAAATTTAGGAAGAAAAGAGAAGCACAGAGAAAAGAATATACATTTTAAAAATATGTACAAAATAGAAGAATCCTTTAAAATTATTTTCTTTTGCAAATATAGATACAACACCAGAGACAGAAAATTGATCTCTGCTGTGTTTGTTCAGTGGGTACAAGGCTAGGTGCTTCTCTGGAAGAATAATGCTTAAAAGAGAGACCCACTCAGTGGCCAGTACAGTCCAGTGCTCTGTCCAAAGCTCTGATGCTGAAAGGTGTGCAGCTCCTGTTTCACACCTGATATTTTAAGGATCTGAGCAAGTTTCCTAGTAGTGTCAGACACAGCAATTCTACTTCCCTAATTGACTTGTCAAGTGTTACTTGCTCCAGGTCAGTGAAACTGGCTGTGAATTAAACCACTTTTAGAGGTGAAGAAGGTGTTACATTGGGGTTTCTGTTAGTAGATGTGTGTAAACAGTTTCATTTACTAAAAAAGAAAAAGAATGACAGATGCTGGTGGTGAGACCTGTATTGATGAAGCTGCCATTTAATAAGGATTTGAAGGACTTCTGAGGCTTTAAGGACTTTCTCTAAACATCTATTGTGGTGTGCCTGTGTGCTCAGTCCTGTCCGACTCTTTGTGACCCCATGGACTGTAGCCTGCCAGGCTCTGTCTCTGGGATTTCCCAGGCAAGAACTTTGGAGTGAGTTGCCGTTTTCTTCTCCAGAGAATATTCCCAACCCAAGGGCTGAACCTGAATCTCTTGTGTCTCCTGCATTGGCAGGCAGATTCTTCACCCCTGTGCCATCTGTTTAGCCAAAAAGTTTATTTGGGTTTTCCATAACATTTTAGGAAAAACCTGAAGAAACTTTTTGGCCAGCCCCATACAATTTCCTTCAGCTTCATACAAGGGAAAGTCTTGCTAGTCAAATATTTTTCCAGGCCCACTCATCCCTCTCAAGTTTACTGTGCTCCCAACAATCATTATTGAACAAGCAAAAAATGACACCTATCTTATCCTGATGGAGACCAGTCCACAAAAATCACACTTGGAAATATCTAGTGCTAAAACCTAGTACTTAATCTATCCAGGTTTGCTATATTTTGAACTTGAAGGCTGGAAATGTATCATTTAAGCATGCCTGTATATATTAAAACACTTTTATGCATGATTTGCTTTAAAAATAAGTAGATTCAAAGTCGTTGAATGTGTTATAAATTATTTTTTCTATATTTGGCAACACATATGGTTCCATACACAGGAAATATTTAGGGTGAAGATGCATGTTCTGTAAATATTTAATTATCTAAAGTTGGATTCAAACTACAAAAAATAAAAAATACTTAATATAATCACTACATACATGAAGGGATCTATGGTTGTGATTATGTCTTTATATAACCATGGTCTAAAACTTATCACTCTGCACTTGGCTCCTACTATTCCAAAACAACAAAAAAGGGATAACAGACTAAAAATATAAAATACATAACTTAAAAATTTTATAATATACACAAGTAACACTTGGGGGTTATTATAACAGTAGATGAGATATGCCACAGCCCCTCTAAAATTTCCAATGTAATACTCCCAAAGAAATAACAAGAAATGAAAGGGTGACAACTCTAAAAACTAAAGACAAAGATGACAAGATTCCCCAATCTGTTATGATTCTACTCACTAGAACTAACAAGCATCTTTTAAATAAAATACCACTTGCGTCATTCTCTAAACCACAGTAAGATCTGAAGACCCAAAGATAACAGAGAAAGATTTTCATTCACACTCCTTGTCAAGGTCTAACACTGAGACCCATAGGCTTCTACTAAACAAAACAAACAAATTTTAAAAAATTTTGGTCATGCCCTAACTGTGCAGGAACTCTCTCTACATCAGTCAGTCCTGGAGCCTTCCAGTCCATCACCACCCCTCGACCATCATCTCCTCTCATCTCCATCCATTCACAGGTTAGACCTCCCAGGATGCAACATTCAGAAAAGTGATGCTTAGCTCCCCAGGAAAAGCGTGGCAAGGTAGACGGAAGAGCACAGAGAGGATGTGCCTAGAAAGCACAACGGAGCCTCCCTACTGTGTCTTCCCAGCATGCCACAAGAAAAGGCACTTTGCAGAAATATCCCATCTTAACAAATGTAATAAAAACAAATGACTATTTTTGTTTTAAACTTTTTACCCTCAGTTTAACAGAAACATCTACTTCAGCTTTATTGCCTATGCCAAAGCCTTTGACTGTGTGGATCACAACAAACTGTGGAAAATTCTTCAAGAGAAGGGAATACCAGACCACTTTACCTGCCTCCTGAGAAATCTGTATGCAGGTCAAGAAGCAACAGTCAGAACTGGACATCGAACAACAGACTGGCTCCAAATCGGGAAAGGAAGACATCAAGGGTGTATATTGTCACTCTGCTTATTTATCTTATATGCAGAGTACATCATGCAAAGTGCCAGGCTGGATGAAGAATAAGCTGGAATCAAGATTGTTGGGAGAAATATCAGTAACCTCAGATATGCAGATGACACCACCCTTATGGCAGAAGGTGAAGAAGAACTAAAAAGCCTCTTGATGAAAGTGAAAGAGGAGAGTAAAAAAGTTGGCTTAAACTTCAACATTCAGAAAACTAAGATCATGGCATCTGGTCCCATCACTTCATGGCAAATAGATGGGGAAACAGTGAAAACAGTAACAGACTTTATTTTTTTGGACTCCAAAATCACTGCAGATGGTGACTGCAGCCATGAAATTAAAAGATGCTTGCTCCTTGGAAGAAAAGTTATGACCAACCTAGATAGCATTTTAAAAAGCAGAGACATTACTTTGCCAACATACATCTGTCTAGTCAAGGCTATGGTTTTTCTAGTAGTCATGTATGGATGGGAGAGTTGGACTATAAAGAAAGCTGAGTGCCAAAGAATTGATGCTTTTGAACTGTGGTGTTGGAGAAGACTCTTGAGAGTCCCTTGGACTGGAAGGAGATCCAACCCAATCCATCCTAAAGGAAATCAGTCTTGAATATTCATTGGAAGGACTGATGTTGAAGCTGAAGGACTGATGTTGAAACCAGTACTTTGGCCACCTGATTGTGAAGAACTGATTCATTTGAAAAGACCCTGATGCTGGGAAAGATTGAAGGCAGGAGGAGAAGGGGATGACAGAGGATGAGATGGTTGGATGGCATCACCGACTCAATGGACATGAGTCTGAGTGAACTCCAGGAGTTGGTGATGGACAGGGAGGCCTGGCATGCTGCAGTCCATGGGGTCACAAAGAGTTGGACATGAATGAGGGACTGAAATGAACCTCCCTAAGTGGCAGTCTGGGCTCAACCACTAATTGGACGTTTGACTTGGGACATATGACACAGAACTTAAGGACACAAATTCCTTAAGTTCTCTCGACGTGTTTCCTCAGAAGCTTAATGAAAATAATGAAAGCTCCTATACTATTAATAGAAGCACTGAATAAACCACAGATAAATGAAGAAACATCAGTTTTATCCTTATCCTTCCAGGGAGGGTGAAGAAAGTTTCTAAGACCTAATAAAATGCACTAAGAATTCTACTTTTAGAAAAATGTTCCACATATACGTGCATACAAAATAAGCAAAGATGTATATCCAGGAATATTCACTAAAGCATTCTGTGCAATATAAAAAACAATGAAAACATTCTCCCATCCAGAGGGGATGCCTTAAACCTATAATTCATGTTATAGCCATACAAAATGCAAAACCATGAACTTCAGAATAATAAATGGATCTGACTCTGTTGCTGCAGAAACATCTTTAAGAGAAACTGTAAATGAAAAGAAAGTTGCATAAGAGTATCAAGATATGATTCTGTTTGTATATATGTAAAAAAGGAATGTCTGGCTGCTCACTCAATGGACGATTAAGACTATTTATCTCTGGGGTGGATGGCTTGGGGATTGAGGAGGTGGGGAAGGAGAGAAGGGATTTTTACTTTTTAACTTATATCTTTTGGTACTAGCTGGCTTTTTTATAATGAGAATGTATTACTTTGTAATAAACAAATAAAAAAATTCATATAATAGTTATAAATGCCTGACTCTTAATGGGGTCTGGAGGATTGTTTCTTTTTCTAACATTTTTTTGGGAAGTGGACCATTTTTAAAGTCTTTATTGTATTTTATTACAGAATTGCTTCTGTTGTTTATGTTCTGTTTTTGGCTGAGGGGCACGTGGGTTCTTAATTCCCTGACCAGGGACCAAACTCCCACTCCTTGCTTTGGAAGGCAAAATCTTAATCACTGGATCACCAGAGAAGTTTCTGGAGAGTTGTTTCTAAGTACTAGGGATCCAAGAGTGAAATGGAAAAGGTACCGCACGTGATATCTATGAACTGACATAATATGGAGGCAGCAAGATACAGAAAAATGACCTCAGAGAAACTGGAGGATCTTAAGAACCCCAGACCTCGGTAAAGAAACAAAAGGTGCAACAGAACTCACAGAGAGTAGAAGTATAGCATTTTGAGAAGAAAGGATAAAAAATGATTAAGATTCACAATATCTAATAAGACGATTAAAAGCAAAAGCTTTTTTTTTTTTACTGCCCAGAAGAGAATACACAAGATGCTTGTTCACCGAGCCATTTCCTGGTCTCAGGCGGCCCCTGGCCCTTGGCCATCTGTTTACCTGAGCTTTGTGGGTCATCCTTTCCCCCTGAGACTCTTGCATCCACCATTCACTCAGAAAAACCATCTCTCTATTCAGAGTCTGAAGACTCTTCCCAATTTGTTGAAGAAAGTGTGCAGAACACAGAAAACAATAGGCTGTATAAACCACGCTAAAAGTCTAGGAAAGTAATGATTCAAGCTACAGCCACAGTCATTCCTCCCTCCACGGGAAAGTAGGCAGGGCCAGGACCCACCCGCAACGCCCTGAGCAGAAAGAAGCCTGGATTTCTTGAGAAGCCGAGGAAACAGGGAAAGACTTCAGTATTTGGAGACATAAGGGACTTCTCTGCCACTTACTAACTGTGTGACCTTGAGGAGCTCATTCTGACTATCTCCTCCCTCATCTGGGAAGCTGAGTTAATAACCTCTCCCCTCCCTGCCCCCCAGGATGGGGAAAAAATGTATGTGAAAGTACTGATCAACTAGAGTGGTGTAATTATTTCTCCTACACTTATTCCTTCAGGACTGATGCAAAACCCTTTTTTCTCTTATTTAAAATAAGCATTAGGTGATTCTACCTGGTCTTTATAAATGCTCTCTTGATGGCAAATTAACATAAACATCAAATTGCCGTGATGAGGGAACTGTTCTGGCAGCCTGGTTCAGTCTGAGTCATTCACTGCTTCGCTCCTTCAGGAGAGGACACATTCTTATTACTCAGTTCCAAATAAAGGGCTGAAAATAAAGATCTAAGTTTAACTGTGGGTTACCATAAAAGCTCTTCAAGAATGTGTCAGTAAGCATTAATAAATGGATTTCTCAATATATTTTTCATCCTCCTCCTATTCACTTTCCTGTTCTGTAGTGCTCTGCTCAACATGTAATCACTGCTGATAATAAAAGTCAATCTCTATATGGAACTGTTACTGTTTATTGCATACTCGATTATCTAGTTCCTTGAATGGAGATACTCAGAAGGTTCAGTGACTTGCCCAAGATGATGTAGTTGAAACACATTGAAAGTAGAATTATTCTAAATTGTCAACATTTTCGTGTTTCTTTTTAATGAAAACCTGTTTGGTATCCAAAGGTCGCATTTTCCTATTGGTAAAAATCAAGTTATTAATTGCTCTCCAACAGAAGTAGTTCGAAGTCAATGTTCTTCAGATAATTATTTTTCTATATGTAGATAGGAGTCTTCTCCTTTTGAAATTCTTGCAATTTCCTGCTCCCCTCCACCCTCATCTCTACAAGAACTGAACCTGAAAATCTTTCCCATGCACAGAACCTTCTTTTGTCATGTCTTGCTATTCAATATAGTCTGCACATGCACACACTCTAACTTCACAATATCTTGGCCTCCTCTACTCCTCTGCCTTTCTCAGATGAGGGGAAATCTACATGGCCCACGAGGAAGGTGGGTATCACCTGGAAAAGCTGTCTTGGACCATATACCACAGGCTCAAGGCCATGGGAATAAAGCCGTTTTGAGGAATACTACTTGCTTGCTATCTTAAGGACATCTTTATCTTGGTGAACATAAGTTATATGGTGTATTTTGCCACAGGTTTTCCAGCCAAAATACAAATCTGATAAAATCTTACCCTTGCCTAGAAACCACTCTTGGCTTCCTGTTTTACATTTAAGTAAAGTTTACATTGCTCAAAATGGTTTACAAAGCCCCTTCTTCTGTGTCCCCATCATTCTTTATTGGTTCTCTCTTGCAATACCATCCCTTCTCTGTGCTCAGAGTCTTTTGTCCTTTATTAAGGAACATATTACATGGCATTGCAATACCATTTGTGCACTAGATCTCTGTTCCACTGGACACTATGTTCAATTTATGCCAATGGAATGAATGAATGGAAGTGGTTTTCATCTAGAAATCATCAGCTCCAAATTCAGAAGGTTTAACAAACTAAATGCACTAAGATAAACTGAGAAGCATGAAAACATGTCCAAGTCACAGAGAAAGGAGGAGCTCTTGGAATAACCTTTGGTAAGAGTCATGGAATAAGATGTGCCACTATATTCTCATAAGGCAAGTACAACTAGAAAGTGTCATAAATAGTTCGATTTTTTCTTTAAACATTTGGCTGCACCAAGTGGCATGTGGATCTTAGTTCCCTGACCAGGAATCAAACCTGTGTCCCCTGCAGTGGAAGTGCAGAGTCCTAACCACTGGACTGTCAGAAGTCACAATAGTTCAATTTTGAAGGCACCTAATAAAAAGGCAATTTTAAAATATTTTTCTTCCTGGTTGTCACAGTGCCTATTAGAATCATCTTTTAAAAATTCTTAATGAAATTTATCTGAAAGTATTAGAGTGATGACAACTAACTGAAAGCACTTAGGACAGAATAAGTTCTAGAAAGCAGAGGTATAGGATAAGGAAGTTTTGATGGGCAGTAGACCCCAGTTTGATTCCTGGGTTGGGAAGATCCGCTGGAGAAGGGATAGGCTACCCACTCCAATATTATTGGGCTTCCCTTGTGGCTCAGCTGATAAAGAATCTGCCTGCAATGTGGGAGACCTGGGTTTGATTCCAGGGTTGGGAAGATCTTCTGGAGAAAGGAAGGGCTACCCACTCTAGTATTCTGGCCTGCAGAATCCATGAGGTCACAAAGAGTTGGACATGACTGAGCAACTTTCACTTTCAGAAGGAAAGAGGGCTTCCTTGGTGGCTCAGTGTTAGGGAATCCACCTGCCAATGCAGGAGACATGGGTTTTATCCCTGGGTTGGGAAGATTCCCTGGAGAAGGAAATGGCAACCCACTCTAGTATTCTTGCCCGGGAAATACCATGAACAGAGGAAGCCTGGTGGACTACAGTCCATAGAGTTGAAAAAGAGTTGGACATGACTAAGCGACTAAACAGCAACAAGAAGAAGGAAGAGAAGAGTTATATATATTTTGAATTGGAGTATAATTGCTTTACAGTGTTTTGTTAGTTTCTGCTGTACAACAGTGTGAATCAGCTACAGGGATACATATATCCCCTCCCTCTTGAGCCTCTCCCCTCACCCGCATCCCATCCCTCTAGGACATCACAGAGCAACAAGCTGAGCTCCCTGAGCTTTATACAGCAGCTTCCCTCTAGCTACTGACTTGACGCATGGTAGGGTATACATGTCAATGCTACTCTCTCAGTTCATCCCACCATCTCCTTCCCTCACTGTCCACAAGTCCACTCTACTCCTGCCCTGCAAATAGGTTCCTCCATACCATTTTTCTGAAGAATGTTTTAACAGTGGCTCTTCATTGGTGCAGTCACCAGGCCAACTGATAAGATTCCTATATTCCCTTTAACCCCATCTCAACCTTCACAACACAGCTATTGAGGTGTTAATGTGTTTCATGACAATTTCTTGGCATCATCTTGTGTTAGGAAACTTTCTTTATACTTTTCCTTTCTACTAGTGTGAGCTAGTATAATAACATATTATAAGTGAAGGCAATACTTGAGTAGCCATGGCAACCTCCTCCAGTGCAGTCAGCTATGCTTCCCTCCCTGAAACCCAAGGCTTCTCAAAGATGCCTTTTGATGAGCAAAACTTTTTAACTCTAATGAGTTCCAAAGTATCCACTTTTTCTTTCATTTTCAGTGATTTGTGTGGCTTTTCCTGGTCCTTCTCCCCATTGTCCCTGACATATTTATCCAGTTGTTTTGGCACCATTTGTTGAAAAGATTTAACTTTCCATGTTGAATTACCTTGACGCCTTTGTAAAAAAAATCAATTGACCTTCTATGAGTGGATCTATCTCTGGCTACTTCATTTTGTCTGATTGATCTATTTACCTGTCCTTAGTCCAATTACCACTGTATTGTGTCACTACAGAGCCTTACAGTAACTCTTGAAATCTGACAGTATAACCCCTCCAGCTTTGCTCTTCCTACATATTGGTTTGGTTAGTCTAGATCCTTTGCTTATCTATATAAAATTTAGAATCAACTTGCTAATTTCAACAAGAAAAGCCTGTTGGAGTTTTGTTTATAATTGCAATGTTTCTACAGACCACATAGAAGAAAGTCAACACTATTTAATTCCTGAACATTATATGTTCCTCCATTTATTAGGTTTTCTTTATTTTTACTAATATTATGTAGCTTTTCAGTGTAGATATCTTGCATCTTTCTAGATGGTTAGTGCTTTAAATGCTACAGTAACTATAATTAAAATTTTTTCATTTTTTAAGTTGTTTCCTACTATCTATAAGAAAATTGATTTTTGTATGTTGACTTTGTATCCTACAACTTTGTCAAATTCACTTATTCATTATAGTTTTGTACATTTCTTCAGATTGTCTATTGTAAATAAGTATGTTGTTGATGAATTAACACATATTGCTGCTTCCTTTTTCCTTTTCAGTTTGTACCCTTTTCTTTTCATTATCTTGCCTCACTACAACTAGCCAGGACTTGCAGTATGAGGTTGAATGGTATTAGCTTGAACAAATATCTATGTGCTGTTCCTGATCTTAAGAAAAATCATGTATTTCACTATTAAGTATGGTTTTAGACAGATGCACTTTATCATACTGAGAAAGGGCTCTTCTATTTTTCTTCTGAGACTTTTTATTATTATACATAAGTATTGAATTTTGTCAGATTTTTTTCTACATAATTTGGGAAGATATATCAATTTTCTCCTTTATCCTATTAGTGTGGTGAATTATAGTATTTGATATTTTTAAAACATATTAACCCAACCTTGAATTTTTGAGATAAATACCAGTTGGCCACAAAGAATTATCACTTTTAGCTATCTGATTTGTTAATATTTTGTTAGGGAATTTTTGGATATACATTCATGAAAGTTGTTTTTATACATAATTATAATATCCTAGTCAGGTTTTGGTATCAAAGTATTCCCTCTTCTTTTATTATCTTGGGAAATGTTCCCTCTTCTTTTATTATCTGAAACAGTTTCTCCATGGGAGAAAATGCCACTGTGCGGAAGCCAGCATTTCCTCTGGGTTAGCCTCTTGCTAACACTACTGCAGTTAAGTGACTAAAGGCTTGATTGTTACTTTCATTTTTGGTTTCTTACCTTAATCAGTTATTCTGACACCTGGTAGCTCAGCTCTCTCCAGCTCAGCTCAGCTCTTGACAGCATTCTTTAATACAATTTTATCTTTTAATCTTGTGAATAGTTTTTAAAAATACAGAAATTGACAATAATAAAATACTTTGGCATTTGCACACCACACAAATTAGTAATAACCATGTATAGTTTTGCTACTAATTGCCTTGGGACTTTAAATAACTTGACTTTACCCATATCAAGTGGAAGCTTCTTAATTCCACTCCACAGTCCCACTGTCTCCTACCTTCTCCAGAGGCAAGCACTAAAGTGAATTTGATGTATATCCACCCAGGACATGTTTTTCTACTTTTGTTCCATTTATGTACATCCATCAATAATATATAACTTTATTTTGTGAGTTTTCAAATTTGTATATAAGTGGTAAATTGTGTATTAGCCTTTTGAAATTTATAGGTCTTTGTATGAATTAAACTGATTCGACTTCCATCAAGACAAAGCTAAAGCCAGATCTCTTTTCTAATCGTTCATTTCCCTCCAACTCCCACATCTCATTAATAAAGCCAAGGAGAATTAGAGGAGAGTTGGCCTTATCTTCATAGGGTTTCAGAAATAAGGAGGTTGTACCTCTGTTGGGACATCTCTCTTTATGAAAAAGTAAGCATATAACTTCCTTGAAAACAGAACCCTGCTAGGTTTTCAGAGCTTCTCTGGTAGCTCAGACAGTAAAGAATCTGCCTGCAGTGCAGGAGACATGGGTTCGAACCCTGTGTCAGGAAGATCCTCTGGAGAAGGAAACGGCAACCACTCCAGTATTCTTTCCCCTGAAGAATCCCCATGGACAGAGGAGCCTGGTGGGCTACAGTCCATGGGGTCACAAAGAGTTGGACACGACTGAATGACTTTCACTTTCACTTAAAAGCAGGGTATCTGTTACATGTCAGAGCCATGCCAAGCTCTGGCCTCCCAGTTGGGGAGTAACAATATTAACAGAATCTAGTTGAAAATGCTCACTTGAGTGTTTTTCTGACATATCCCTAAAGCTGACGATGAATTATAGGAGTGAGAAGGGTTTCTGAGATCACTTGTGCTGCCTTACCTTATGAAACTGTCTTAAAGTATGAAACTCTTAAGTATCTGAAATAAGGCTCTGATCAGAGCCCTATACACTCATAGTTTTGTACATTTTGTACATTGGCTGGGGCCTTACAGATATTGCTGAATTGCATTTTAGCTGTCATGCTCTTAGCCTTAATTGATGACTGTTTCAGAAATACCTCTAAGAAATTCATTATTGCCTTTGTCAGTGGAATATAAAAGAACAATAGAGATCTTCATGAGAATCTTTGGGACTCACTATATGATCTGTTTGCTTTCTTATCTCAGAGAAACTCCTAATTGTATAACTGTGTTTCCCACTTTGTGTTAGCTGTTAGCAAGTTCCAAGTCAAATTTTTGATCCATTTCTAGTCAATTCATGAAACTACAAAACCATATGGGATATATCTACAGAACTAATGAGTTACCCTTTTTCAACCAAATTTTCTTTTCCTCTTGATTCCTATAATAAATTGCTATGTTTTAATTTCTGAACAATTTTCACTATTTTGTTATTCTGTAAATATCTCTATAAATCTTTTGTTATTTTAAAATTTTATTTGTTAATTTTTGGCTGTGATGGGTCTTTGTTGCTGCATGCAGGTTTTTCTCTGGTTGTGGCGAGCAGGGGTTTCTCTCTAGTTGTGGTGCACAGGCTTCTCGTTGCTGTGGCTTCTCTTGTTGCAGGGCACGTGCTCTAGGGCCTGCAGGCTTCAGTAGTTGCTCTGTGGCATGTGACATCTTCCCAGACCAGGGATTGAACCCATGTCCCCTGCATTGGCAGGTGAGTTCTTAACCCTGGACCATCAGGGAAGTCCTGCATGTTGTACTAAATTTTGCAGGTTCGTCTTCCAACATTGGAAGTCTGCCAACAGTAAGGGAAATCATTGCCTTCTGGGGGCAGGGAAACAAGCCAGCTTATGTTCAGTGTTTGGGGAACTACCAGGCTGCCAAGTGGTCCCACCCTAACCCTCAGTCACAAGACTCATACCAGGGCAACTTTATAAACGTGGTTCTAAATGTGAGCATCACTCAGAGCTTTGGCTGGATCCCACACTTAACCCTGGTTCAACGTATATGGGACAATCTATTAATACGTAGAGTGTCTGACCCATGGTAGGTGCTTAATTCCTGGTAGCATTCTCCCCTGCCTAGGGTCCTGGGTAGGGCAGTTTATTGTGGAGACACATTGGCTATACCAACTTGAATCCGTTCTGAAGTTAGTTTTGAAAACCATGACTGTTCTGAGATTATATATAATCCTACCTCTCTGTCTTAGGGGAAGCTGAAAATACTCTTAGACTCAGGCATTCCCTCTCTGGGACTCTCCCTGGGTTTGACTGTCTCACTGCAAGAAGCAGTAATCAGAGCTGGAAACGTTCCAGGGCAAAGGGTGTGTGATACAGCAGCTCCTGGTGGCGGGCAGTGTCAGCAGATTAACTATGGAGACTGAAGCTTTCCAGAACTCAGGGACGGGTCCCGGGTACTTAGTGCAGGGAAGACAATAGCTTGCAGCTGTTGGGAGAACCCAGTACATGGAGGGCAGGGTCCGAAGATGAGATGGAAGGACACACAGCGCCTGGTCTTACCGTTCAGACCCTGGCTCTGCTCCACATGTGCCAGGCAGGTTGGACAGCTCCTTTTACAGTCGGGTTCTATTCTCTCGACACTAAAATGAAAACTAAGATTTCCGCAGTCTCAGCCACAGAGTATTAGGACGATCGACGAGGTCGTGTCAGGCATCATCTCCAACCTGACCTCCCACAGGTTTAAGCCCGCTTGAGTGTGGAATGTTCATCTCTCTATAAGACAGGGGCTACACCCGAGTCCACAGCCATTTCTGGATGGTTTTCCTCCAGGCTCTCTAGATTCATTCAACAAACGTTCCTTCCCCACCTACTGTCTGCCAGGCAGACTTAAGGGCTGAGTGCATTGCTGGGGATATACTGACAAAACAGGATTCGGCCCTCCTGCAAATTGTGGTTAATTTAGAGAGGGAGAGAGACCATACACACATAAGCACTGATAAATAGACAAATGATTTTAAATGATCGTGAAGGGAAACAAACTAGGGTCAGTGATAGAAAATAATGGAAGGAGAGGGTTTTGGTAAGATGGTCAGGAAAGGTAGCTCGAAGAGAGACATCTGAGCAGAGATTCAGAGGACGGGCAGGAATGATGCTGTGCACCCCCTTGTGGAATCATGTGCCTGCGCAGGCTCACTGCTCGGAACCCCAGGACGGCCTGATTTTAACCTCTCCTCAAACCTGTCAATCCTACAGGAAATCAACCCTGAATATTCACTGGAAGGACTGATGCTGAAGCTCCAATACTCTGGTGACCTGATATGAAGAACTGACTCCTTAGAAAAGGCCCTGATGCTGGAAAAGATTGAGGGAGGGAGGGAAAGGGGGTGACAGAGGATGAGACAGTTGGATTGCATCACGGACTCAATGTATGTATTTGAGCAAACTCCGGGTGATAGTGGAGGACAGAGGAGCCTGGCGTGCTGCAGTCCATGGCGTCGCTAAGAATCAGACATGACTTTGTGACAACAATAACCTTCTCTCTCCTCGGTTATCCCCTCCCCAAAACAACCCCGACTTTCTGTGTCCTGAGCTGTGACGAGGGGAATTTTTGCTGCCGAGTTTGCCTAGGGTAAGTCTGGGTTCCCGCTCTTCCCTCTGCCCCTTTCAGGCTTGCTGCCTATTACCAGAAGTGATTTCCGTAAAGCATCCATCTATCTCTGTGCATGACAGACCGAAACCCCTGTGCGCTGGGGTCTTAAAGCACGTTTTCCTTCCATGTGAATGTGAACTGATGCCAGACACAGCTGGAGATCTCCAAGCAAACTGTTTTCAGAGGAATAAAATGTCCAAATGATTCCAGAATTAATTTGATCTCACACAGCAACCTCGTTTTTTTCTTCCATTCTCCTACCTTGCAGCAGTTTAATTTATATGCCAATAAGCTGCCATGTGCAATAACTTTGCAGTTGTAAGATCTGTTCATTTATCAGTCACTTCACACAGTTTATACTGCTTCAAGATTTAAAGGCATGCATCTGCTTCAATGTGAAACCAACCAGTTCTGTGTGTTGACAAGGGAAACATCCAGAAAAAAATCCACCAGCATTTACGCTTTAAAACCAAACAAGTATCTGATCATTTAGTTAAGACTGATCATCTCATATAAATAATTGTGTAAAGGTTATTCTGTATGCATTCTACAGTGACTTTCTAACAGTCCTGTCTGATTTTTAGTAAAAGTGACAGGAATCCAATCTATGCTTTCCTTTTTTTTTTTTTTTTTGGCCAAAAGGCATGGGGTGATCCCCAGGTGTTTTAAAAAGTCAAAGCAGATCATCAAATTAAAAGCAAATAGCATCTAAAACCCAAAGAAGGTCCCACACCAGTATTTCCTTCCATATTTATTTGCAGTACACAGGGAACACAATTTTATCAAATACAAGTTTTCAAAGAAATATCCAGCTCTCAGTAAATCAGATGCAATTAAAGTAATGATTCCTGCAGACCACAAGCTCAATCATTCCCCCAGGTAAAGGGCAAGAATCCAGCCACATGTCTCTCACACATCTTCCTTTGAGAAAACAGTACTAATCCTCCTGAGATTAATATGGAGCTAAAAGACAATTCACAGATGTCTGATCTCAGAAAAATGGATTCATTCTGCTTTAAAAAATTTTTTGGGTAATTGGAGGCTCAAATCAAATCAAGTGCAGGCAACCAGCCTACTGGATCTCAAGGCTTCCCACTGAACTAGGAATATAGTTCAGTCTCCTTCTGCCAGCAAGGCCCTGCATAACTCAGCCCCTGCTGTCTCCTGAGCTCATATCCTGAGCTATGCCCCTTCTTCCTGTGTTCAGGCCACTCTGGGCTTCTTTTTGATCCTCAAACATGTCAAAGCCTGTTCCTGTCTCCAGGTCCTCTCATTCCCCGGGGTGCTGTGGCTGTTCACTAAAAGGATCCCTTCTCTTCATCTGAGTCTCACCTCACATGCCACCTCCCAGAGTGATCGTCTCATGTTCTCTCCTATTTCATACTCTCCACAGCATCCATCATTCCCCCAAATCCTCATTTATTGATTAGTCAATCTTATTTCCTGTCTCCTGGACTAGATAATAAGCTCCTTGAGAACAGGGTCCAGTCTCTTGTTAATTGCCACATCCTCAAAAAGCAGAGGGAGAACTAATTCACACCAAAGGAAACACACAAGAGGAAGACACAAACAACATGTGATCTTCAGAGAACAGGTGGCAACATCCCAGGCTCTTGAATGGCTGAGGTTTGACATACAACCTTTTTTCTTTTTTTTAAGGTGGACGATTTTTAAAAAGTCTTTATTGAATTTGTTTCAGTATTGCTTCTATTTTATGTTTTGCTTTGGCCATAAGGCATGTGAGATCTTAGCTCCCTGACCAGGGATCAAACCCATATCCCTGTACAGGAAGGCGAAGTCTCAACCACTGGACCACCAGCGAAGTCCTAATAGCTCACCCTCTAAAGGGTGGGGTGAAGCATTCATTAAAGAGACTGTGCAAGATGGACTGGAGTTTCTGGGTGCAGAAGGGCAGATCCCACTGTATTTCAGGGCAGGTAAACAGTCCTTTTGAAGAAGGAATTCATAGGGCCAGGACTCCATCTCAGGCCTATCTGTGCTGATCATGCTCGGCTGCCTCTCCAGTGGACTCTGAACTCTCTGCTTAGTGCCTGTGGGAACGACAATGGAAGGATAAGACCCCCTCCGGACAGGGGAATCTTGAAGACCACATCCAGGTTACTCATTGCCTAAGAGGAAACATACCGTAATAACCCCTGTCTCCGGACAGGTCATAAATTTTTTTCCGTATCTATCGGGATGTAATCACAGGCTTATCAATTACTAACTGGTTGGAACATGACCACAAGCTTATTGATTATTGACTATTTGAACACATAACACATGAATGATGGGGTTATTGTAGTTGTATTTACCCTACCTTTGTTTATGTAAGTCTCAAGGGAATTGGGGTGGTGGGTTTGGACACGTACACATGGGGTATAAAAGATTTTCACAAATGCTGGTCGGGGTCCTTGGCTAAGAGGAGACTCTGCCTTGGGCCCACCGGTGTAATAAACTGCACTCCACTATCTGCATTGTCCTTCTGAGTGAGTTTGTTTCCCGGAAAGCGTGGCTATAACACTTTCACTGAATCATAAATGAACCTCTTCCAGACTCTTGAATTGCAAGTTCTCATTTGTAAAATAAAAGTCTTCCACAATCTTACTAACATCAAAAAACTTTCAGGAAAAGATGAAGGAAAAGAAATGAAACCTAGTCAGTTTTATCAACTTGCTGCTGAGTCCATTTTCAGGCTACAACGAAAACAATTCCATAGAATTCAGATTTTTCTGCACTTGGCACTTATCCAAATTCCTGAGAGCTCAACTCTATGTTCCTCCAAATTTGAAATATCTCAGTCACTCCTGAGGGCTTCCTTAGGCCCCAAGAGGAAGGTCATCCCCAGACCCTGAAGGCTTCCGGGGTCCCTAAAGCTGTGGAGCAAATGTTTGGCTGCTCTCCAGTCTGCATACCAGGAGGTAATGCCTTTTGACACAAATCTGACAGTTCTGCAATCCAGTGCCTGATGACATTCCAACATCTTATAAGTACTGACTGTACTAAAGCAAGGCGACCCTATTTACCTCCCACGCAATCCCAAATTCAAAAATGGTTCGCTGCCCAGGTGACAGATCGTGGGAGGGTTATTAGTCACATGTAATAAAATACTTCTGCTAAATTGCGACCTAAAATCTCGACACAGAGAGCCCAGGTTTACAAACGTTAGTCAGATCGCTGGGCTACAAGCTGGTGCCGATATTGTGTAAACATCTGTAATTTTACTGTCAATACATGACACGTAAATTCTCATGTCATAGATTCTCGACCTCTGGTGCACAGGAAAATCATCTGGAGAGTTTTTAAAATTCTGCTGCTCAGGCCCAACCTTATGCCACAACTAAGACCCAGGGCAGCCAAATAAATGTATTTTTTAAAATTACTCACATCTAGATCCCACCCAAAGAGATACTTAATGGAACTGGATATATTGGCGCTAGGTTGAATCCCAAAAGTTTGACTAATATTTCTAATCTGTCTACACACTAATACTGAAATACTTCTCTGATAATATCATCTCGTGTTTCAGAAACATGGTTAGAACTTCCCTTTCATCAAATTACAAGTTCTCTCTAAGACGTCCTACTGACTGTTAATAGTTTTTGCTATGTTTATGTTAATAAAAACTTTGCTTTTATTCTTCTTATCTTACTTTGTGATCAAATGCATCTGTAAATGCTGACTTAAGCCTTTAAATACCAATGTGCATTTAAAGTCACTAGGAAGGCACAGACATTCAGCACACAACACTTTCTAACTTTATTTCACCATGCAACACTTATTCAAAGGGTATTCCCTTTGAATATACAATAAACAAGTAACTACAAAATCATTCCATATAATTTTTTGTAAACAAAGAAGAAAGCAGTCAAAAGTCATCTATATCATCAACTCTGACTAAACAATCTCGAGCTGCCCAAACTGTCACAAAAATATGTTTTCACAGCCTTGAGATTCAAATTATTGGTTAGATTACAGACAATTACTTCACTAGCCTAAATGGTTACCACTGCTTAAGTAACTTCCCAATTCAGATGCTGAAAAGTCCGTGACAGAAAGGTTTCTTAAAGCCAGGTGCCTGTAGTAGACAGTTCAGGAGCCTGTCAGTGGAGGAGCAGTTCTTCCGTTCCAGGTTTATCCGTCCAACAAGTCTAGTCAGTTTCCTGAGAACTGCTCTGTCTACAGATGGTCTCCTGAGAGGTTAAAAAACAATAGCCCCCTACCCAAACTACCCTTCAGAGTGCATTCGGCCAGTAAACTCTTTTAAAAAAACAAAAAGAACAATTCTTTCAGAAAACACCTTAAGATGATCTCCTAGTAGGAGTGACATTTACAAAGAGCAGCAAGAGTCTTATCTGAGCAGAGAGAAAAACTGGAATAGAATGGCACTGGGTTATAGAAAAGGAAGAGGGATTGAGTGAGTAAGCTGAAGTCAGACCCCAGGGGACAAAGGCAGAGAACTGCCATTGTATTTAAGTAGGCCCCACACTAGGGGACCTCTTAAGTCCAGTTCTTCAGTGAGGCTTCAACAAAGGCACCTCTGACTCAACAATGAACACACCCCAAACTTCTCTCTTTGTAAAAGGGTTGTAAATCAGTAAGTTTAAAAAAATATATACACTAGGAATACAGTTTTCTCTTCAGATGCAATTCTGTATGTGATGGTTTTGTAGTTACCGTAATTTCACTCTTGGTAAATGCTAATTTTTACTCAAATCTAATAAGTCACTTTCAAATATTTTTAAAAAAACAGAAAGAGAAATTAAGAAAAACAAATCTTCTAAACACAAATTTACTATATTGGGTAATGAATATTTAGCATCAAAACAGAAAAAGCTAATATTTTCATTGATTGGATAGGTTGAACCATTTATCATGTTATAACATCATTAAGAGAAGTACATTATGATGAATTTCATTTTCATCATTTCATGTGAAATGTCTCAGTCTGTTGCCTTTATCTCTTCTTTGCACTAAAAGTTCAAAGACCCTCGGCCATATGCAGATAAAGTGAAAATGAAAGTCGCTCAGTCATGTCTGACTCTTTGCAACCCCATGGACTATACATATACAGTCTATGAAATTCTCTAGACCAGAATATTGGAGTGAGTAGCCTTTCCCTTCTCCAGGGGATCCTCCCATCCCAGGGATCAAATCCAGGTCTCCTACACTGCAGGCAGCTTCTTGACCAGCTGAGCCACAAAGGAAGCCCAAGAATACTGGAGTGGGTAGCCTATCCCTTCTCCAGTGGATCTTCCTGACCCAGAAATTGAACCAGGGTCTCCTGCACTGCAGGCAGATTCTTTACCAACTGAGCTATCAGATAAAGCCAGTCCAAAAGTCTAGCGTTCTGGGTTAGGGCAGCAGGCCCCAGCCTTTTGGGCACCAGGGACCAATATTGCAGAAGACAATTTCTCCACAAACCAGGGGGTGGAGGATGGCTTTCCAGATGATTCAAGCACACTACACTTACTGTGCACTTTATTTCTATTATTATTATCAGCTCCACTTCAGATCATCAGGCATTAATTAGATCCTGCAGATTCTGGGTCCCTGGATTTGAGCATTGAGAAAGAACTTAAAGAGTCCAAATATGAAACCATTTTTTCTTTTCAATGTAGTATTTAGTCTGAGACCAAAGGATGAAAAAGGAGTGGGACAGAAGGAGTAACTCTTTTGTTACTTATAACACACTCTTGGGAGGCAATAGCAATTTGTTTTAATAGTCATATGTCCAAAACCACTTGTGACAGAATAAACAGTGCCACTGAAGAAGCTAGAGGTGGTGGAGGAACGTCTGTAAGCAAGGGACAGTATTTTTGGGAAGAAATTCACCACCCTGTCTTCTATTTGAAGTGTTTTGATTCAACGATGCTTTTCATAGCATTAATTGTAATGATAAATATAGGAAACCACACACATGTCTAGGGATTTGTTAAATGCATTATGGTCCCTTCACATAATGGAAACCTAGTTATCAAATAGATTTTTTTGAGTCATAGAAAGAACAAAGATACATTAAGGAAGACATGATAATAATGAAACTATCAACATCCTATTCTTATTGTAGAATTATGGGTAACTTTTATTATCTTTATACTTTGATTCCTAACTTTTTGAAAAATAAACACTTTTTATAATAAAAGCATTTGAATTCCATTTAAACTTTAGAGAATAAACCTGAGTACTTTTAGGAATGTAGGGAGAATCGAGGTGGGTCATGTGTGCTGTGTATTTAGTTGCTTTGGTTGTGTCTAACTCTTTGCGACCCCACGGACTGCCAGGCTCCTCTGTCCATAGAGTTTCCCAGACAAGAACACTGGAGTGGGTTGCCATTTCCTCCTCCAGGGGATCTTTCCAATCCAGGGACCAAATCCAGGTCTCCCGCATTGCAGGCGGATTCTTCACCATCTAAATCACCAGGGAAGGTGAGTTTTAGTGAGTGATAAATGACAATTTATCTCAATTTTTTTGAGCATTTTTTCCTTTTTAAAATTTTTTTATGATTATTATTTTTACTTGGAGGATAATTGCTTTAAAATGTTGTGTTGGTTTCCACCATACAACATCACACATCTGTCATCACTATATATATATGTGTGTATGTCCCCTCCTTCTTGTGCCACCGTCCCATCCCACCATCCACCCTGCTCTTTCAGGTTATCACCAAGTGCCAGGCTGGGCTGTGAAATGTATATTTATTCAGAGAGAGATATTAGTCAATGTCCAACAAGACTAAGCTGCAGAAAGAAATGAATTCAGAAACTCCAGTTACTTAAAAATATCTATTCTCACTCTTACAAAGTCCAGTTTGTCTCAAGCAGTCCTCCTCTATCCTGCAGCCACCCCATGTAGAAAACATGTCCTCCAAGTATCACAGCAGAGAAAGAGAAAGACAAAGGAGACACACTGGCTCAATCAATTTTACAAATCACTGTGAATTTTTACAATTTCATTGTCCAGTCTACTCATGTTGGCTCTCACACTTACTGCAAGGGAGAATGGGAAGTGTGAAGAAACACATGGATATTTGGTGAAAGATAAAGTCTCTGTTACAAGAGTATCTGAGGTCTTCCCTGTGGCTCAGTCAGTAAAGAGTCTGCCTGCAATGCAGGAGACCTGGGTTCAATCCCTGGGTCGGGAAGATTCCCTGGAGAAGGAAATGGCAACTCACTCCAGTATTCTTGCCATGGAGAATTCCATGGATAGAGGAGCCTGGTGGGCTAAAGTCCAGGGGTCCACAAAGAATCAGACACGACTGAGTGACTAAGGCACACACAAAGGTATAGAGAGAAATAAAACACAACTGGTTGTCATGATCATTTTTCACATACACACACACACACACAGCATATATCATACATCCATGTGTGAGTCCTAAGTCACTTCAGTTGTGCCAAACTCTGCAACCCCATGGACTGTAGCCCACGAGGCTTCTCTGTCCATGGGATGCTCCAGGCAAGAATACTGGAGTGGGTTGCCATGCCCTCCTCCAGAGGATCTTCCTGACCCAGGGATCGAACCTGCATCTCTTATGTCTCCCGAATTGGCAGGCAGGCTGTTTACCCCTAATGCCACTTGGGAAGCCCCAACATACATATCCACATTGAAAATACACCTTGAATCTCACAAAGCTCAATTCTCCTTGCCTTTCTTTGGTTTCCAAAGTTTCTAAAATGAACATGTATCTATTTTCTTTCCCAAATTGGTAAACATTATAGTTTACCCCCTGACAGATTTTTCACTAGGCACATCCTTAAGCAAGTCTACTTATAAGCAAGTGCCTTTCTCTAAAGTATATATTTAGAAAGAGTATTTGGGGCTTGTACATCATAAATTGGGCTTCCCAGGTGGCCCTAGTGATAAAGAACCTGCCAATACAGGAGACATAAGAGACTCAGATTTGATCCCTGATCGGGAAGATCCCCTGGTGCAGGGCACAGCAACCCACTCCAGTATTCTTGCCTGGAAAAGCCCATGGACAGACGAGCCTCGTGGGCTACAGTTCATGGGGTCGCAAAGAGTTGGACACAACTGAAGCAACTTAGCACGCACGCATGCACATTATATATAATTTACATGTGCATATGCAAAAACGTGTATATTTTAAAAATTTGTACAAATGCTGACAATTTGCATTCTAAAGTGGCTGTGTATAGAAATACAGCAAGTGAGAAGTTTGGTTTGGTTTCCACATATCCCCACAGCGGATGGAGGTGACATGGTATCTCCACCTGCATTTGCATTTCCTGAATTGCCCTTGAGGTTAGACATCTCTTTACATGTATATTGCCCAACTGGGTTTCCTCATCTATAAATTTTCTTTTGATTTACTTTATCTTGTCTCTATGTATTTCTTCACACAGAAGTTCTGAATTTTGATGATAAAAAAAGTCTGCTTTAATGGTTTTTCCTTTTTGTGTATTAGTTAAGAAATCTTTTTAAGGTCACAAAGATAGTCTTCTATATTTTCTCCTACCAGACTAATTTTTAAATTTTTCATATTTTTATCTCCAATTTACCTGGATATTGTGTGTGTGTGTGTCTGTGTGTGTCTGTGGTGTGAGGTAAGGATCTGATCTCATTTTCTCCACATAGAAGTCCTTGTCTCAAGAGCATGCACTGAAAACTCCTCTCTCCACTATTTTTAAATGCTGCTTTGACTGCATACAGAATTCAGGTGGGGGGAGGTGAAGAAAGAGAAGGTGACTGAAGAAAGCAGTTCAAAGAAGTCTCCCCCTGGGAACTGAAGTCTAAGTTGAGGACAGGCGGAAGGATAATGAAAACTTAAACAGGTGAAGAGAATAGGGGGCAGGTAGAGGTGAGAAGTAGGGAGTTACCAGGGATGGATCGTTATTCGAAGTAGCATTGCAGCCTGTAACTGTTAAATTCTTTAAAAATGCAGCACCTCATGAGCGTTCCATAGTATCTATGAATTGTCTGCAAACAGCTTCTCAAAATATGTCCTCTTAATATTTTTGAAATTCCTATCATCACCCTACATAGTATGGAACCTTATCACTGCCAACGACTTAGTGACTGAAGAAAAATTAGAAGTGTGGAATGTGAACAGAAATACAGGCTAAGGCTCAATGTATACTATGATAACCACCAGTTGCTAAAAGTCAGTCCCAACCCTAATCCAGATAAAATTTCCAGTTTAAAATGAGAAGCTTCCTTAAACAAACTTCTTGAGCAACGCTCCCAGTTTGAGATAACTCTAATCCCAAGACAGGCATAAATTTCAGTAGGTATTTATCCCATTTTGAAAAAAATCACTTGGAAGAAAAATTTTTCTTTGTTTCATTATAGCTAGGATATCAGGCCAACAAAAGTTCCTGTCTTCTTTTCTCCTCTGACTTCAAAGAAATTTTAAGCACTTTGTTATATATAGAAATTAGCGATTTGTGGTACCATTATTTTTCCTAAAAAAAAAAAAAAATCACAGCAAAGGGAACAAAGCTTAGAGTAAAACTACAGTTTTTTCCCTCCCAGATTTAGCGCACTATACTTACTGTGCCTACACTATAGCTTAAAATAACTTCCAAAGATTTCTGAGCCATTGAAATGAGTGCACCCTAAAAGGAACTGAGCTATCAACAGAAAAGCCTTCTTAGAAAATCCATCTTAGGTGAGTCCCTCTTTGTTGTTTAGTTCACTAAGTTGTATCCAACTCTTTTGTGATCCCACGGACAGTACAGCCAGGCTCCTCTGTCCATGGGACTTCCCAGGCAAGAACACTAGAGTGGGTTGCCATTTCCTTCTCCAGGGGATCTTCCCAACTTAGGGATTGAATCTCCTGCCTTGGCAGGTGGATTCTTTCCCACTGAGCCACCAGGGAAGCCCAAGTCTCTCTTTTAGTTATCTAATAGCCTCATGGATTAAATAAGGACTTTCTTTCCTGTCTGAATCACATCTCTTATATAATTACTTTCTTTCCAGGCAAGTGAAAGAAACAAGAAGGAAGAACTATATAAAGATTACAATTAATAGTGACAGGCAGTTTTCTCCCAGGTGAAGTCCGTATTGTGAGTTACATAATCGGTACCTCAGCAACCTTAGTTCTCTCTCCAAAAGTCATGGTTAGGCAGAGTCAGAGATAAAGTGCTTTCACTTAGTTTTATAAAGATAGTATATATATATATGCATTAAAATGCAGAAAATATGAATCAGCAACTAAAAGAAGATAAAAAATACATGCATGGCAGAGATGAGATCTCACAATGGGCAGATTTCCTTCTCCCAGTTCTCCAGTTGAGCACACAACTACCTAGATGGAAGACTCTTGCCCAGACTTCTTTGAAGCTAAGGGTGACTGACCACTGTCAGCTACAAATTGGCACTTGCCATCTACCTCTACAAGGATTCAGTCATGTGCTACTGCACATGAGCAGAAACTAAAAGAAGTTCAGGGTGGAGAGCAGAAACGAGGCACTCTGTGCTCAGGGAAAAACTGGCAGAAGAGGTCTTTAGACAGTTAGACATTTTCAGGAGCCAATTTTATGAGCCCAATTCTTGTATCTCCTCATATCTAGAAAAGCAACTAAAATCGTTCATAGTGACAACTGTTCCTTGTGACCAGCAGAAACCTTCTGCAAAAATATGTGCTTGATTGCATGTACTCCCCTTCACGAAAATCACACATATACTGACCTTCCCCCTCTATTCTTTGCAACAGTTTCTCAGAGTTATCTGAGGTGCTGTCTCCTGGGCTATAGTCTTCATTTTGCCCCAAATAAAATTTGACCCACAACTCTCATGTGCATTTTTTTAAAGTCAACACCATGTCATTAAATTCTAATAAATTACATTAAATGGAAGAGAGGTATAGTATTACCTTCTCTGTCCCCATTCTTCCTGCCTGCTTCCTTGGAAAAGATGTAATGGTTGGAAGGAATAGAGGGAATAAATCAACCAGGATCCCTGTAATTGTGAATGCAATTTAGCTTTGAATGAGACACTTCCATACTTCTCCTTATGGGAGAAAGAAATTAGAGCTTTCTAAACGTTCTACTGTTACCTATGTTCCTTGGGTACTTGCAGCTAGACCTGACCCTGGCACCTGTCTAATCCTAATAGCACTATGTTTTTTCATACCTACATTTTGAGTTTTCACATTTTCACAACTATGTGCTACCTCTTTAAGTTTTTGTTTTTAGTTTAGTTTGTTTATTTTACATTGAGAACTCATGTGGCATATGGGAAGCTTCCTTATTTTAATTAATTTAAATACAGTTTTATTCTTTTGAATTGGAGTTTTAAGTAGGTGTCAGAAGAAGTCTGTTTTTCCTTTTTATTGTCAAAACTTTCAGTAAAATCAAACACTGTACTGAAAGCCAAGCAGTAACTTATTCTGTATGAGTAAAATGGATCAGGTGAGACTGTGCAAAATGAGAAAACAGGCACTTTCCTAGTTGGGATCCACTGTGCAAGTCCAACAGATGGTGGGTGTTGAGGGAGTAAGAGCCCAGTGTTTACAATCGAGGAGGTAAATAGTCTTTTAATAAGAACTTCGCTAATTTTCAAATGATGTTGAAAAGGAATTATGGAAAAATAAATTAATCCCTATGCAGAAAGCAAACATATGTGAAGGGCAAATTCATAGAAAAGGCACTATAAAACAGAAATTGTGTGTCTTGGAGGTTGCTTACAGTTAAAACCAGGCTTTGGAAAACTAGAAATTATAAAAAATAATCAGACTTTGGATATTAGTATCTCAAAGACCTGGGGAGGCTCTGGTTAGATCAGGTTGGAATTTGGAGTTTTGATGCTTGTTGTGGTATGCAGAATAAAAGCACTCAAAGATATCTATATCTTAATCCCAGGAATCTGTGAATACATTACGTCTCAGTCTCCATTTGAAAGTGAAATAGTGTTAGTCACTCAGTCATGTCAGACTCTTTGTGACCCCATGGACTGTAGCCCTACAGGCTCCTCTCTCCATTGCATTTTCAAGGGAGGAATACTGGAGTGGGTTGCCATTCCCTTCTCCAAGGGATCTTCCCGACCCAGGAATGGAACCTGGGTTTCCCGCATTGCAGGCGGATTCTTTACCATCTGAGCTACCAGGGAAGCCCCAGTCTCCATTTAAAATGGGTAAAAGAAAGGACTGCTAAAATACCAGAAGGCACTAGCCTAACATGAAACATTAACGTACACATATTCACTTCATTGACTATGAAATTTCCCTTTTGAAAGTAGGTATGAACAAAAAGCTCACATTTATCTGAAAACAAAATCAACTGGGAAACTGAAATATCTTTTTTTTTTTTAATTTTGATTTCCTAGAAATTCATATTTATTGTATTTTACCAAAGAATTTGTTTATCGCAGAACAGAATAAATGAAAGGAACAAGTACAAATGAATCTATCCCTTCACCATACACAGTTTAAAAAACCCTCCTCTAGGCCAAAGGGTTTCAAAATGTGGCTCATGGACCAGGAATCAGCAGCATCAGCTCCCTTCGTAACTTATCTGCAATGCAAATTCTCCTACCCAACCCCAGATTTAGGGAATCAGAAACTCAAAATGGGGGATTTAAGGCCTCTGAGGTGATTCTGATGCTTGTGAGGTTGAAGAACCACTGTTTTAGGATATGTTATGTTGTTAACTGGGGCTTACCAGATGGCTGAATAGTAAAGAATCTGCCTGCCAATGCAGGAGACATGGGTTCGATCCTTATGGTTGGGAAGATTCCCTGTCAGAGGAAAAGGCAACCCACTCCAGTATTCTTGCCTGGAAAAATCCCATGGACTTAGAAGCTTGGCAGGCTACAGTCCATACGGTCAGACAGGACTGAGCACACACGCGCTGTGTCAACTAACACATACCTCATAATATGTGTCAGGCACTATTCTAAGGATTCCGCATGGATAAAAGCACCCAAATATACTTTCATTACCCTCGTTTTACAGATGAGGCAACGGAGGTCCAGAGAGGTTACATTGATCACCTAAGGTCACACAAGGAATAACAAGGAGAGATAAGAAAGCCTTCTTCAGTGATCAATGCAAAGAAACAGAGGCAAACAATAGAATGGGAAAGACTAGAGATCTCTTTAAGAAAATTAGACATACCAACGGAACATTTCATGCAAAGATGGGCTCAATAAAGGACAGAAATGGTAGGAACCTAACAGAAGCATAAGATATTAAGAGGAGGTGGCAAGAATACACAGAAGAACTATACAAAAAAGATCTTCATGACCCAGATAAACACGATGGTGTGATCACTCACCTAGAGCCAGACATCCTGGAATGTGAAGTCAAGTGGGCCTTAGGAAGCATCATTAGGAATAAAGCTAACAGAGGGGATGGAATTCCAGTTGAACTATTTCAAATCCTGAAAGATGATGCTGTGAAAGTGCTGCACTCAATACGCCAGCAAATCTGGAAAACTCAGAAGTGGCCACAGGACTAGAAAAGGTCAGTTTTCCTTCCAATCCCAAAGAGGGGCAAGGCCAAAGAATGTTCAACTACCGCACAATTGCACTCATCTCACACACTAGCAAAATAATGCTCAAAATTCTCCAAGCAAGGCTTCAACAGTATATGAACCATGAACTTCCAGATGTTCAAGCTGGATTTAGAAAAGGCAGAGGAACCAGAGATCAAATTGCCAACATCTGTTGAGTCATCAAAAAAGTGAGAGAGTTCCAGGAAAACATCTACTTTTGCTTTATTGACTATGCCAAAGACTTTGACTGTGTAGATCACAACAAACTGTGGAAACTTCTTCAAGAGATTGGAATACCAGACCACCTGAACTGCCTCCGGAGAAATCTAGATGTAGGTCAAGAAGCAACAGTTAGAACTGGACATGGAACAACAGACTGGTTCCAAATCGGGAAAGGAGTACTTCAAGGCTGTATACTGTCACCTTGCTTATTTAACTTATATGCAGAGTACATCATGAGAAATGCTGGACTGGATGAAGTACAAGCTGGAATCAAGATTGCCAGGAGAAATATCAATAATCTCAGGTATGCAGATGACACCACCCTTATAGCAGAAAGCGAAGAAAAACTAAACAGCCTCTTGATGAAAGTGAAAGAGGAGAGTGAAAGAGTTGGCTTAAAGCTCAACAATCAGAAAACTAAGATCATGGCATCTGTTCCCATCAGTTCAGTTCAGTCGCTCAGTCATGTCCGACTCTTTGCGAACCCATGAACTGCAGCAGGCCAGGACTCCCTGTCCATCACCAACTCCCGAAGTCCAACCAAACCCATATCCATTGAACTGGTGTTGCCATCCAACCATCTTATCCTCTGTCATCTCCTTCTCCTCCTGCCCTCAATCTTTCCCAGCATCAGGGTCTTTTCAGATGAGTCAGCTCTTAGCATCAGGTGGCCAAAGTATTGGAGTTTCAGCTTCAACATCAGTCCTTCCAATGAACACCCAGGACTGACCTCCTTTAGGATGCACTGGTTGGGTCTCCTTGCAGTCCAAGGGACTCTCAAGAGTCTTCTCCAACACCACAGATCAAAAGCATCAATCCTTCAGTGCTCAGCTTTCTTTATAGTTCAACTCTCACATCCAAACATGACCAAGGAAAAAGCACAGCCTTGATTAGACGGACCTTTGTTGACAAAGTAATGTCTCTGCTTTTCAATATGCTGTCTAGGTTGGTCATAACTTTCCTCCCAAGGAGTAAGTGTCTTTTAATTTCATGGCTGCAATCACCATCTGCAGTGATTTTGGAGCCAGAAAACACTATTTCCACTGTTTCCCCATCTATTTGCCATGAAGTGATGGGACTGGATTCCATGATCTTAGTTTTCTGAATGTTGAGCTTTAAGCCAACTCTTTCACTCTCCTCGTTCACTTTCATCAAGAGGTTCTTTAGTTCTTCTTCACCTTCTGCCATAAGGGTGGTGTCATCTGCATATCTGAGGTTATTGATTTTTCTCCCAGCAATCTTGATTCCAGCTTGTGCTTCCTCCAGCCCAGCATTTCTCATGATGTACTCTGAATATAAGTTAAATAAGCTGGGTGACAATATACAGCCTTGACATACTCCTTTCCCTATTTGGAACCAGTCTGTTGTTCCATGTCTGGTTCTAACTGTTGCTTCTTGACCTGCATGCAGGTTTCTCAAGAGGCAGGTCAGGTGGTCTGGTATTCCCATCACTTTCAGAATTTTCCACAGGTTACTGTGATCCACACAGTCAAAGGCTTTGGCATAGTCAATAAAGCAGAAATAGATGTTTTTCTGGAACTCTCTTGCTTTTTCAATGATCCAGTGGATGTTGGCAATTTGAGCTATGGTTCCTTTGCCTTTTCTAAAACCAGCTTGAACATCTGGAAGTTCACAGTTAGCATATTGCTGAAGCCTGGCTTGGAGAATTTTGAGCACCACTTTACTAGCGTGTGAGATGACTGCAACTGTGTGGTAGTTTGAGAATTCTTTGGGATTGCCTTTCTTTGGGATTGGAATGAAAACTGACCTTTTCCAGTCCTGTGGCCACTGCTGAGTTTTCCAAATTTGCTGGCATATTGAGTGCAGCACTTTCACAGCATCATCTTTCAGGATTTGAAATAGCTCAATTGGAATTCCATCACCTCCACTAGCTTTGTTCACAGTGATGCTTCTCAAGGCCCACTTGACTTCACATTCCCAGATGCCTGGCTCTAGGTGAGTGATCACACCATCGTGTTTATCTGGGTTGTAAAGATCTTTTTTGTACATTTCTTCTGTTTTATTCTTGCCACCTCTTCTTAATATCTTCTGCTTCTGTTAGGTTCCTACCATTTCTGTCCTTTATTGAGCCCATCTTTGCACGAAATTTTCCCTTGGTATCTCTAATTTTCTTGAAGAGATCTCTAGTCTTTCCCATTCTATTGTTTTCCTCTATTTCTTTGCACTGACCACTGAGGAAGGCTTTCTTATCTCTCCTTGCTATTCTTTGGAACTCTGCATTCAAATGGATATATCTTTCCTTTTCTCCTTTGCTTTTCGCTTCCTTCTTTTCATAGCTATACCATCACTTCATGGCAAACAGATGTGGAAACAATGACAGACTTTATTTTTTGGGGCTCAGGATCACTGAAGATAGTGACTGCAGCCATGAAATTACAAGATGATTGCTCCTTGGAACAAAAGCTATGACCAACCTAGACAGCATATTAAAAAGCAGAGACATTACTTTGCCAACAAAGGTCTATCTAGTTCTGGTTTTTCCAGTAGTCATGTGTGGATGTGAGAATTGGACTATAAAGAAAGCTGAGTGCTGAAGAATTGATGCTTTTGAACTGTGGTGTTGGAGAAGACTCTTGAGAGTACCTTGGACAGCAAGGAGATCAAACCAGTCACTCCTAAAGGAAATCAGTCCTGAATATTCATTGGAAGGACTGATGCTGAAGCTGAAACTCCAATACTTTGGCCACCTGATGCAAAGAGCTGACTCATTTGAAAAGACCCTGATGCTGGGAGGGATTGGGGGCAGGAGGAGAAGGGGACAACAGAGGATAAGATGGTTGGATGGCATCACCGACTCAATGGACATGAGTTTGAGTAAGCTCCAGGAGTTGGTGATGGACAGGGAAGCCTGGCGTGCTGCAGTCCTTGGGTTCGCAAAGAGTCGGGCATGACTGAGCGACTGAGCTGAACTGAACTGAACTGAAGGTCACACAGCCAATGTGTCAGTTTTAATAACTACACAATCCAGGGTCTTAACCATTTCACAATAAAGCCTAAAACTGATCACATAAGTAAATTCTATGAATTAAGATGTTCACTAGCTGGTGGATTAAATTTTGCAGGAAACAACTGCTGTAACACAATCCGATCATGTGTCTCCAGAAAGTTAAGGAACAATTCTAATTTTGTGAGCATGTCAACCACAGACACATATTTGGTAAGATGGTCTGTCAGAGCCTTTCATATCATATTATAGGGCAGGAATCTTTTTGTCATGCCAAATGTCTGCACTGTTGGCTCATTTAATTCCTTGTTTACAGGCAACTGGAAAAATACTTATTGGATTCTTATTATCTGCCAGGCACTATGTTACACTTTGGGGTGTGTGAAGACATACACACATGAAAAGATTTAGGATATATAATATGGGAGAGTAGATGGAAAATCACATAATAAATGTTAGCTCTCATTATCATTAAACTGATGCTTCCACTCTTGCTTATAATAGTGAAACACAGGAACTCAGCTATAAACTCAAACAGAATACAGTAATACTTAAGGAGAAATGAGAGTCATAATACTTAGTTATTCTGTCATATTAATTGTTATCATTGTTAAGTTGCTCAGTTGTGTCTGACTCTTTAGTGACCCCCATGGACTATAGGCTGCCAGGCTCCTCTTTGTCCATGAGATTTCCCAGTCAAAAATATTGGAGTGGGTTGCCATTTTATTCTCCAGGAGATCTTCCCAACCCAGGTATTGAATCCATGTCTCCTGCATTGGCAGGGGGATTCTTTACTGCTGAGCCACCAGGAAAGTCCTGATATTAATACACTAATACTTTTATGCTAACAGTATTAAAGTATAAGAAAGATAAACTCCTTCCTCCCTCCTTTTTCCCTTTTCTCCTCCCTGACATTCAGTGCTCTGAATGCAGGGCTCCATTTCTTAACGTTTGTAGCATGTCATCATAACAAGGCTTTTTCTAGAACTGAATCATGAATTCATTTTTCTCAAATATGAAGGGACAGAAATAATTATATTTTGCTAAGGAAAACTGAGAAGATACCTAATGGTAAATAAATATGCCATTTCGTACAAGCTAGGATTTCCAAGGTGAAAATAATGCCATTTAAACATTACCTAAAACTTGCATAATTTGCCCATGTTCCACATTCAACTTTTATCTTCAACATTCTATTAGAGCAGGACAGAAAAAGGTGGAATAAAATGGCAAGAGGTTGACCAAGTGAAGGGGAAAAAATTCCAGCACTACTCAACGTTTTCAAGAGTTGGCAAAAATCCTGGGTTATTAAGTGTTTAATCCATTTTTGCAGCTTAAAATCTTTAATGAAAACTCTATCTGAGTTCATGTGACAGATAATTCAGTTTTAGTCCTGAAGATCTGTACTACCTGTCCACATAGATTAGAATAACTAGACAATGGTCAAATTCTCAATTTGCTTTATCATAGCAGAAATAGCCTAAGTAACTGAATAGCTGATATGACAACCCCAAAAAGTACACGGATCCAAACACAACTGAACTGAATAGGACTTGACAGGCAGTACCTCCATCTAGAGTCACTATTCTATCAAAGACAGTCATTTTGCTATGGTATGTACAACTGGGGCTTCCCAGGTGGTCAGTGGTAAAGAACTCACCTGCCAATGTAGGCGATTATAAGAGATAGGGGTTCGATCCCTGGATTGGGAAGATCCACACCAGTATTCTTCAGCTTCCCAGGTGGCTTAGATGGTAAAGAATCTGACTGGAGCCCATTATACAGAGTGAAGTAAGCCAGAAAGATAAAGACCAATACAGTATACTAACGCATATATATGGAATTTAGAAAGATGGTAATGATAACCCTATATGCAAAACAGAAAAAGAGACACAGATGTACAGAACAGAATTTTGGACTCTGTGGGAGAAGGCGAGGGTGGGATGTTTCGAAAGAACAGCATCGAAACATGTATATTATCTATGGTGAAACAGATCACCAGCCCAGGCTGGATGCATGAGACAAGTGCTCGGACCTGGTGCACTGGGAAGACCCAGAGGAATCGGGTGGAGAGGGAGGCGGGAGGGGGGATCGGGATGGGGAATACTTGTAAATCCAAGGCTGATTCATGTCAATGTATGACAAGAACGACTATAATATTGTAATTAGCCTCCAACTAATAAAAATAAATAGAAAAAAAATAATAGAAAAGCTTTTTTAGGGGAGTGGTCTAGTGGTTAGGATTTTGAGCTTTCACTGCTGTGACTTGGGTTTAATCCCTCATCAAGGAACTGAGATCCTTCAAGCTGCATGGCCAAAATGAAGAAAAGAAACCTTTTTTTATTATTTTTAGAAAAGGTATCACTGATCTTATAATAAAAATAAATTCAATCACTAATTCATTTAAAAAAAAAAAAAAGAATCTGCCTGCAATGCAGGAGACCCAGGTTTGATCCCTGTGTCAGGGAGAACCCTGGGAGGAGGCCACGGCTACCCACTCCAGTATTCTTGCCTGGAGAATCCTGTGGACAGAGGAGCCTGGCAGGCTGTAGTCCACAGGGTTGCAAAGAGTCAGACAAGAGTGACACGACAGAATGCATGCACACACAACTGTCTGGAGGGCAGACATGATGCCAGGCCATTGTAACCATGGAATAGTTATCACAAAGTCTTGGAAGTCACTACCAATTATTTAGAATGTTGTTGTTTAGGGACTTCTCTAGCAGTCCAGCAGTTAAGACTCCACACCGGCACTGCAGGGGACACGGGTTTGATCCCTGGTCAGGGAACTAAGATCCTACATGCCACTCGGTGAGGCTAAAAGGTAAAATAAATAAATAGAATGTTGCAGTTTACTTACCAGGGCTCCAGACTTGAAATGCTACCTGACTCTAGTGTGAAGTCCTGAACAATAGGAAAACAGGAGAAGTAGCTAAAAATTGCACATTATCAGAAATGTCCCAAGTTCCTATTTTTGCCCTGACCCCTGATTTCCATCTGATATTTATGGAAGAGAAAGCTTGGTACCTCCTTCCTTCTATCACAATGAATGAAATGGATGCATTTTGACCTAAGTTCAACCCCTCCACTTACTCACTGAAGCCCATATGCTTTTGTCTACTTAGGGCTTCCTTAATGGCAATATTCACTTTACTTCTGCAACATCATCTTCCATCTCTATGGGACCATCCATAGCCATGAAAACATGTTGAACTATTTCTCATCCTGATATATACATATACACACACATATACATATAATTTCATATAGAACTACAATAAATACCCATACATCTACCCACTCAGTTTAAGAAGAAGAAGACTACTATTACCTTAAAATTCCCTTTATTCCCCTCTTCCTCTGTGATCACGGCCTCTTTACTTTGCTATCCAAGGTCACCAGCATCCTTGTTTGTCATTCTCCTGCTTTCTTATAGTTTATCTCATATGCTCAGGTCGCACAGACACACACACAAACACACGATTTCACTCCATATAAATGGAATAATACTTTTGCAATGTTATAGGATTTTTACTATATATGCCTTATGGCAAACATTATGGAACTTGCATTATTAATTACAATATTTTAATAGGTGTTATACAGAAAAGAGTGTAATAAAATCAAGCAAGTTGGGAAATGCTCAGTTTCAAATGCCTTCTTTTACTGTAGATCTCAAAGCCTTTAATAAGTAATCTTCACTGTGACTTCCCAGGTAGAAGTACTGGCCGTGTATACTTGACCTCTTCTTTTAGAGAGCGTCTTTTATTTCAGAACATCTGATGAGATGCTATGCTTTACATCAGAAGGTGAAATGTGCAATTGTTTTGAGAAAATCCGTACCAGGAGCAAAGCCTCTTATCCCTCCTCACAGAGAACAAGAGCGCTTGTATGGGGGCTGTGGTGAAGTTACATCCAGACCCCAACAGCACAACTGACTATGTGAGGTAGACAAGACCACGGAGCAGAACAAGTATTTTTTTTCTCACATTTCTGTAAGCATGATGAAAAGTAGATGCTGGTTACACAAATCAAAGTTGAAGAATGAAAAAAGTCCAAGTGGAATGGAAAGTAATGTTTGGATTAGGATGTCATCTGAACATGTCTGTATTTGAATTAATCATATTATCTCCAAAGCCTAGAGAAGACATTCAAAATAAATCTCAATGTGGAAAAGTTAAGGATAAACAAATCGTGGCGACCACAGACCTCTAATCAACAATGATATCTCCCGTAGATAATGTACATTCAGTATTTATGAAGATACACCTATAGTGATTAAATTCTCAGAACATATGGTCTATTTTCCTCATATTATAGAAATTATAACATGAAGAGATAGTCATATACCATAATCACAGCTTTTAGATAACATATAACTAAAATAATCATGCAAGTTGACATACTTCTCTGATATGTTCTAGAAAAGTAATTTTTCTCCTAAAAGTTCATATTGACCTCTCTAAACAACAGGTCCAAATTCTTCTTTCAATCACACTTATACTAGGATCTGGATATTTTGATATTGAGTTTTTATTACTATGATTCCATGGTAGCATTATTTCTTTATATTTTTCCTCTTTTGCGTGCTTGTTTAAGTAAGATATCTATTAACACTTCACTGAATTGTGACTCTTTAGTGACACTGTGTAGTCCCTGGCATTCAAGGTATGATTTGCTTTGTCAAAATGTCACCTTCTTGGAGGGGTGGCCGTGAGAAGATACCCCTTGCCCAAGTTAAGGAGCAGCGGCTGCGCTTTGCTGGAGCAGCTGTGAAGAGATACCCCACGTCCAAGGTAAAAGAAACCCAGATGGGACAGTAGGTGTTGCGAGAGGGCATCAGAGGGCAGACACACTAAAACCATAATCACAGAAAACTAGCCAATCTGATCACATGGACCACAGCCTTGTCTAACTCAATGAAACTAAGCCATGCCGTGTGGGGCCACCCAAGACGGTCGGGTCATGGTGGAGAGGTCTGACAGAATGTGGTCCACTGGAGAAGGGAATGGCAAACCACTTCAGTATTCCTGCCTTGAGAACCCCACAAACAGTATGAAAAGGCAAAATGATTGGATAATGAAAGAGGAACTCCCCACATCGGTAGGTGCCCAGTATGCTACTGGAGATGAGTGGAGAAATAACTCCAGAAACAATGAAGGGATGGAGCCAAAGTACAAACAATACCCAGTTGTGGATGTGACTGGTGATAGAAGCAAGGTCCGATGCTGTAAAAAGCAATATTGCATAGGAACCTGGAATGTTAGGTCCATGAATCAAGGCAAATTGGAAGTGGTCAAACAGGAGATGGTAAGAGTGAATGTCGACATTCTAGAACTGTGAAGAAAACTGAGCACCGAAAAATTGATGTTTTTGAACTGTGGTGTTGGAGAAGACTCTTGAGAGTCCCTTGGACTGCAAGGAGATCCAACCAGTCCATCCTAAAGGAGATCAGTCCTGGGTGTTCACTGGAAGGACTGATGCCAAAGCTGAAACTCCAATACTTTGGCCACCTCCTGTGAAGAGTTGACTCATTGGAAAAGACCCTGATGCTGGGAGGGATTGGGGGCAGGAGGAGAAGGGGACGACAGAGGATGAGATGGGTGGATGGCATCACCAATTTGATGGATATGGGTTTGAGTAGACTCCGGGAGCTGGTGATGGACAGGAGGCCTGGTGTGCTGCAATTCATGGGGTCGCAAAGAGTCGGACACGACTGAGTGACTGAACTGAACTGAACTGTCATTTTTAAAAGAATACTTTGCTAGCATTTTATAGTGTTTTTAAGTCTTCTACACTTTTTTACCCAAGAACTAACTTTGAAGAGGAAACTATTTTTCAGGACATGTTGCTAATTCTAACATTAACAACTTTTATTCTGTTTGTAGCTATTTTCTTAATTATCTCTCAAACCTGTCTAAGTATCTTCATTGTCTCTTATGTCAACTGCTCAAGAATAAGATCTCAGAGTAGTGGTAATCTGCTGATATATGTGTCGGACAAATCTGAGAATGTTTCCCACAGACTTAAATTCTCTAAAACCACATGTTCACATATATTACTTAAAACCTCAAGTGTAAATTTGTTAGCCTTTTTACTAACTGAAAATAACTTACCAAACTTCAGAAATAGCTCATTACTTACGTGTCTTGAGCCTGCATGGGAAAATTCAAGTGCATTTCTGTATGGAAAAACAGTAACAATTGAAAAAGAGAGGGACTATCCTTGGTGGTCCAGTGGTTAAAAGTCCGCCTTGCAATGCAGGGGATTAAGTTCGATCCCTAGCCGGGGAACAAAGATCCCACATGCCGGAGAGCAACTAATTCCATGTACAGTGTATTGCAACTCAAGATTCTGCATGATACAACAAAGATTCTGCGTGCCACAACTAAGATCTAGCACAGCCAAATAAATAAATATTTAAAGAAAAAAAAGAGTTTCTGCCATGTTTTTCCCATAGGGTGAAGACATTAACCCACAAACTTCGGCAAGGGAATTAGAAATGAACTGATATGTCATTCTTTCCATACTTTTTTTCACTAGAAAGCTAAAATATGCTTTAGTTATGATATTGCTGCTGAGGTACAATTTCTTCTCTTTTGACTCAAACCCCATCTGACTGACAAATTCTCTATCACTGCTGACCTCCTCATTTGTTCCTATGAAGGCATTCTCAGGATCATTCATTATGTCCCTAGTCTATGACTAAATTGTGACATTTCAGCCTCCACATCATTGTTGAATCAGTCTTCATTTGGTCCCATTAGAAATTCTCTGCAACTGGGGTGGTTTATTCTCATTTTAATGTCACAATTTTTTATTTAATCTCTTCCTGTTTATTTCAAAATAATGAGTTAAGTCCCTTTCATGGAAGAATTGACATTTGAACAAAGATTTAGAGATGATGAGGGAGTTCACCAGAGAGATAATGGGGGTCAAGAGTGCTCCAGGAAGAAGAAACAACCATTGCCACGGCTGTAGGGTGGGCGCATGACAGGCTCACTCAAGGAAGAGCAAGGAGGCCAGGACTGTTGTGGCGGGGAGAGAGGCAGAGAGGAGTGCAGCGTGAGGTCAAAGAAGACTTTGTGGGCATGAAGTGAAGATTCTTTGTTATTGGTCCACATTCTTTTCCACCTCCCCATAGTGAAATCATAGAGATAAAGATAGTGGTCTAGAAACAGAGAGACACAAAGATAAAGACAGAAGTATACAACGATACATTCACATATGTGTATATGCATATGTGTAACAGTTTTAGTTGGAATTATATTGAAATTCCATGAATTTTTCATGTGCTGTGTTGGAAATCAACATAACAGACATGGTCCTGACCTTGAGATTTATAATTAAAAATATGATTATAAATAAAAATGCAAAACATAACTTTTAAAAGGTATGAAAATCCATCATTAATAATATAAGGAAAGAGTTATACTGCATATGCTAATCAATGAAAAATGTCTGAAAAATATTCATTCAAAATACATTTGTTGAGCCAGGCACTATTCCAGGTACTGAAATACAGGAGTGGACTTATATTCCAGTGGAGGGAGACAGAAAATTTAAAAATATATATATGTATAAGAAATAATATTAATAAAATTCATATATAAAGTGATAAATTCCATGCAAAAGAAATTACCAGGGTGAGAATGATCAAAAGTACTATGAAGAGTAGCACTGTCTGCAATTTAAAGTAGGGTCAACAGGGTGAACTTCACCTTAAAGATATTTCAGCAAAGTTGTGAAGGAAGTGAGGAAGCTGTCACAAATATAATAGGAAGAAGTGAGTTCCAGGCAAAGGGAGTTTCAGTTTTTTGGGTATAGGAGCACTTTTGATTATTTAATCACAAGACTAAAAAGAATGACTTATTGGCACTAAGGCAAAAATACCAAAGTCATCCATGGGAAAAATCAGGTTATCTTAAGATCCAGAAACAGAAAAAATCACAAATTCTGAGCAACAGAAAGTGGGTCTTGATTTTTTTTACACCCAGGGAAGTTATTCTTCATGTATAAGGACAATGGGCAGAGATTCTCAAACACGTAAGAACCCAAGAACTATAGAACTCACGACTTCTGCACGAAAAACTGTTAAAGAAAACCAAGCAAAAATAAAAATAAATGAGTACTGAAGAAGTCGGGCTACACAGATTAGTGGACGACATTAAATACAGACCTAAGGTTGAACGACTATGTGAATTGTAGCTTCAAAATTGCATATTATAAACATTAACAACTCAAAAATGATTAGCCAAGAAAACTCAGAGACTGGGAATAAGGGGCAAAAAAAATTGTATTTGAGTTCAATTTTTTAGCTGTCAGCTGAATTCTAGTGATACTACCAAAAGTTGAAACATAGCTAAGAAAAAAATAACTAACCCAACTTTAAAACATTTTATAATATTTTTTAACTTTAGCTCTTTTAGAACTAATAATGCTTATTATGAAGATTCATTTGTCTAAAAATTGGTAATAGTTTGTACCACCTCAGTGTTTTGATTAAAATAATAATGATTACAATTAACTTTTGTTAAAAAAGTTATCTGTATCTCAATTTCCACCATCCATCCATTTTCTATTTCAATTTATATATGTGCATATACAGATGTCTCAAATGATCAAATGTATACAATGATTATCTCTGGATAACAACAATTTTTGTTGATCTTTTCCTTGTATTTTCCATTTTATCCTAGTCTGTAAATAATAAATTATTATATTTCATAAAAGCAACAAAGTATTTTTGAGACATATAGTCTAATTGGTATTTATTTGCTTAAAGATGAAAACTGCTCCAAACTAGGGGTCCAGTTCTTAACTCTTTAAGGCTTGGTTTATTAGAACTCTTTCAGCTGAAGGAAAATTATTAATAAATTCCTGACACATTGCTGACCCAAGGCTCTTTACCAAATACCCTGGAATAGGCACAGTGGATAACCTCCATGCCTTTGCATAAACTACTGCTCCCCCTACTCATCAGATCAGACTCTGTCTGAAGGCTGCTAGGGAAGAGTAGCTCAGGAAGGAGGGGGCAAATGGAACTGCACAGAACCCCAGGGTATTTATAAACATTCTTTTTAAATTTATTTGGCTGCACTGAGTTTTACTTGTGGCATGTGGGATCTAGTTCCCTGCCCAGGGACTGAATCTGGGCACCCTGCATTGGGAGCATGGAGTCTTAGCCACTGGACCACCAGGGAAGTCCCCCAACCATTTCTTCTATTCCTCTAACCTACCCTAAAGAAGAGAACAAAGTGACCTGGCATCCCACAAGTCAAACTCCCTTGAAGAGGTGGTCTAGTTCTCTGATGTCTTTTGATTTCAATATTAAAGCCAATATGCCTGAAATCCTCTAGATGTTTGGGGATTGTTGTTACTGTGTGGTGTTTGGTCACTCAGTCGTGTCTGACTCTCTTGCGACCCTGTGGACTGTAGCTCGCCAGACTCCTCTATCCATGGGATTCTCCAGGCAAAAATACTGGAGTGGACTGCTGCTGGGAGCCAACACACGAGACCCTACCCATGACAAGGTCATGAGGGAGAAAACCTGACAGGGAAGGCGGATCAGGTTTTCAGGGGTTTTGAAAAGGCCAGCTCACGAGATCCCACCCATGACAAGGTCACGAGGAGAAAGCCTGACAGGCAAGGCAGATCAGGTTTTCAGGGATTTCAAAAAGCTGCCCCCAGCACTCACCTTAAAGATGATATCTCTCTTTCTGATGCCTGCCTCAATAGACTACTCCCTAATTTCTGTGACACAGGCAGAAGGCCTTCCCCGATCTCTTCCCAAATAAGAATCAATTTAGAACTTTAATCAATAAGTTTCCCGGGTGGTGGTATTTTATGAGATTATCCAGGGTGAAAGGAGTGTTTTAATTCAAACTCCTTTGCTGGTATTTTAGTTTGTTTGGCAAATGCATTTATGCCCTTGGTACTAATATGCATGATTGCTTATATACCCTAATCATAAAATAACATAAAGAACCTGATCATATAAAGGCCTTAACAGACATAGAGCTCTTCGGGGGGTGAGGAAGCCCTATTAGAAAACAAGAAAAATTATTCTAAAAGTAGCTATTGGGTTAACATTTGCTTGCTGTGTTTTGCTTGCTGTGTTTTGCTTGCTTTATTTTTGCTTTTAATGTGCCAAGGTTGTGTTATAGAAACCATTGTTAATATAGTTAAAGATCTAGAGAAATAAGAGCTTAGCCCTAGTGTGGTAACAATGAGATGGTTGTTAATTGTCAGCCAGGAGTGCTAGGCAGAGGCTGCCTCACCAAAGTCACAGAAGTCAGTCTGGGGTAAACTTCTTAGATAAACGCAACTGACAACTTCTGCAGAAGGATTAACTTTTGTGTTAACAAGGTTATACTTCTACTCTGTACTGTTGCCCTATGAGACTGCTACCTTTCAGTTAAGGTCACCATAGAAACAGAAAACAGGTTTACATTCACCTGACTTGCATAAAATGTTAATAGGCCCCAAGGCCAGAAGATAATGTACAAGACCCTCATAAACAAAGAAATATGCAGAAAACACCCTGGTTTCGTGAAGAACAAGCTGATGTAATGTTAAACTCTCTTCCCCTTAGAAATGTACTAATTTAGGGTATAAAAGCCATGGTAAAAAATAAAGCATTGCCAGACTCTGCCAGACTCTGCACCCCCCGTCTGGTCACTCTCTCTCTCTCTCTTTCTCTCTCTCTCCCTCACAGACTTGGCCCTATCAAGGCTGGTCTCACGTGTCTTCTCTCTCTCGCCGACGCCGTTCATCCAGAGGATACCCCATGGATCCTGCCGAGGCTGGACCCCGGCAGGCTGCCATTTCCTTCTCCAGGGGATTGTCCTGACCCAGGAATCAAACCCGTGTCTCCGGCATTGGCAAGCGGATTCTTTACCACGGAGCCCCTGGGGAAGCTCTATAATTCCGGTACCCTCAGAGCAATGTCAGCATGAAACCACATCCCCACATTATTGTTTTCTCCACAGTACTGCTGTGCTCCTGGGTAGTAACTTTCCTTTCTATTTCCTTTCCCTCTTTTGCTTTGGTATCAAGCCAAATGGATCTAAATGAAACCAAGTAAGATGTAGTCTTAGATCAGTTTAAGAACTATCTTAAGGATAGAATCTTAGGGCTGAGGAGAAATCTCCTTACAAAATGTCCTAGATAACTGAGGTTTGAGAAACAGTGGCCGAGTTGTAAAACTGGGAAATTTCTGCCCTGCATTTGTCACAATGGAAGTGACACTGTCCCAGAATCCAATTACTACCATTTCCCCCTAAAAAGCACCAGAGCTCCTTGGAGAAGAAAGAGGCTGAGTCCAGGGCTGGGGCATGGAAACAACTTTCTGTTGCACTAGCAAGTAGGGAGGTGTTCAAAGAATGGTGAAGTCACATATCAAAAGAAGGCAAGAGGGAGCTTGAAGGGTCTTCCACTGGCAATTCTGCATTAATTTGAGCATCAAAATAAGTAATAATAATAATAGAATAAAACCTTAGCTGTTTCAACTGTATTCTCATGATCTCATTCTTACCCCTTCTCCCCATTTTCACCTCTCTATCCTTTATTTCCTGCCCTTTGAACTCTATGCAGGGAAGTAACATGCTCCTGGTTTTTCTCTTCTTCTGGAGATACATGTACTTTAACAGGAGTAGAAGTCCAAGTTTTAGCTTTAGGCTTTGGGGTGGTCACAGAGAAAGCAGTCTGTTAACTGAGTTAGGTTCTCTGCCGCTGAAACCAACCTGGCATGGTCTAATAGGATGATTGATTAGGTTTGAAAGATCACATTTCCGCTTTTGTAGGTAAAACAGATGAATATCAGAAACTCCATGTGGTTCAATAACACGGTCCACCCAAGCTCATGGGAGTTTTACATCAAACTCCTTAGTGCTAAACCTCAAGCTATTTTAAATTGGTTCCCTGTTTTATTCTCTGAGCCTTTATTGCCTTGGAGGCCTGAAGAGGAAAGGTGACTGATCCACGGGCAGAACATGGGCCTCCCTGATGACACTGTGTAACACCACCTGTATCTCACATCCATCCCCTCCATCAGAAGCAATGTCACAGACTGAAGACCACGCTGGGCCAGGGGACCAGAGACTAGTCTTTTCCTGGCTTTCCCATCACCTAATGGAGGAAAGCTGGAGGAGCTGCAACTTCTCTCAGCCTCTCTTCTTTCATTGCAAAACAGAGGCTGAATCAAGACTAAGTTTTGTCTGATATCCCTTCTAGTTCTAATATTTTACAGCTCTTTTCTTAATAGGACTTGCGGGTGTGAGTGTAGGGGGATCAACCTGAGAGTAAGTACCATATTTATACATGTATTGGTGTCCTTTATAGAAAGGCACATCCACCAATCAAACAGATCACCAAGGTTAGAGGGAAAACATGCACCTTATTGGCTGAAACTGGAGGTTGAGCCAAGCCAAAAACAAACCTCTAGACTCCATATTACTTAATATGCTTTACTAATCCATAATATGTCATTTTACGTGATTTAGCAAGAAAAACACACTTTAACTGATTTTTAAAGTTTTTTTCTTTCTTTTATAAATTGAAAGTTTTATTTAGGTGATTATGAAGACTAATCATTTGTTCGCAAATCTGTGGGCTTCAAATTATGAGTCTCTTTAGAGAGTCTGTAAGAAAATGTTTTAAATGCTTCAGCTCTCTGCTACCCAATTATAACAATGCTAAATTTAGTCAGATTTTGGTTTGTCCTTATCTACAGAATGATGACAATCTCTAATTTGGACTTTCCAATATAAGCATTGTTATGAAATCGTCTGTAGTCTAAGATTGCTTAGAAAAGGCAAAAATAACCTTAATTCTTGCAAATCTGTACAACAATATGCAGCATAAAAAGAAGAAAAGGCTCATTGCATAACAACTCACTAGAACAGTGAATATCCTCAAAGCGTCCTTCCAAGGAGTTACCTAGCTTGAAAAACAATTCTAATTTACTCAAGAACACATAAAAAAAAAAACAAAAAAAAAACTGTAACCCCCAGTAAAAATTTTATGAGCAATTCTGGTACAGGCCACACAAGGAACAGAGAAAGTAGTAAGATATTTAACAGATCCGTAGAGGTCACATTTACACCATCAAATAATTAGATCCTTTGGCTATATTTACTCAATCACCTTTATCACTTATTACAGAGGTCCTCCTTATAGGAAAACTCAAGCTCAAAGTCATAAACTTCATTTCTGTTAAACCTAAGAAAGCCAATGAGCTTTGGTCTAAAGACCAACTTACTCTTGTCAAAAATTTCTATGCATGTACATCCAGGTACATAAACATTCCCTAGGTAGCCAGAGGTTTGAGATGGGGATGAGACATCATCCCCATTCTCTCACGTAAAACAAAACTACTTTCTTTTCCATATTCAATCACTAGTATATTACGTCTTTTCTCCTTCTGTATTTTATGCTATATCCAAGTCTTCATTGAATAATTTGGCCCTTTCTGCCATCAGAGCATGAACACTAACTTATTTAACTAACTTATTTAAAACCAAAGTACACAGCATGAACTGGAAAGCTACCCATTAATATTTCAAGAAGTTGAAGAAAGAATTTATGTTATGAAAGATGAAACAGACAGTTAAAGATGAAGTAACACAGTGAGGTATCCTAAGGTTCCTGTTGGACAGGATTGATTTGGTAAGTCTTCTCTTCCCTTTTTCCTCCCAGGCATAACAGAAGTGTCAAGTAGAATTGGTGTTATCTTTTGTTCTCTTTAAGTTTCCATTTCTTTCTCCTCTTTTTCTCTGTAGTTGATGTCACAGGTATAGGTCCATTAGACAGTTTTCAAAACTGGATTCCAGTCAATGAAAGGGTCTCTAATGACTGCTTTGAATATTTAGCAGCCTAACATTTGCAATTATTCTTTCCAACATCCTTCTTTTCTAGAATACTTCTTCTGTTTAAAAGGCTTTAAAATTCTTCTATAGATTTTAGGCCCATATCCTTTATTACGGCCCCTGGATTTGAGTAAGTATGAATCTTATAAGTAAAAAATAAACCCAAATTTACTAACACCTAAAAATAATGTTAAGAAGTGTGTTAATGCCTAGCTAAAAACTAGTAGGTACTAAATAAAGTAATATGGATAGGATAAGGACTATCATTCTTGGTCTTCTACAATCAAGCAGATTCTTTGGAGGCTATTTCAATAGGACAACAGTCACTACTTTAGGGTATAGTTCTTAAATGCATGCAAGTATAACCTCCTTCATTCACTCACTGCATATCTACTGTGCTTCCACTATGAAGACAGGCACTAGGTTCACACTGCAGACACAAGAGTGAGCCACAAGCAAACAGACCATCACTCCCACAGGACTGAAGTTTGTGCAGGAGAAATGACATTGACCAAAGCACTGATGAACAGAAGTTGGTTGAATTGAATCAGTAGCATCAATACTATTTTCTGGTTACAGATAAATAACTAGTGTGATAGGAAGGTCTAGATTATGATTATCTACACCACTAGTACCCCCACACATTTATTCTGTTTATTTTTCTACATAACCACTTGGAAATTTTCAGCATTAACTACTTGGTGTGTCTCCTGGTTCTGATTCAAGTAGGAAGGAAGCAGAAGGAAACCAATATTTATATGAATATACCAAACATGCCTTTCATGTGAGTTCATTTATGCACTTAACTGCTTCTCACAAATTTGGGAAGAAAAGTATAATTAGCACCATTTTACAGGAGGAACCAAGGTTAGTTTAGAAATGCTAACCAACTTGTCTAAGGTCACCCAGATAAGAGCCAGGATTTGAATATCTGTAAAGCCATTTACATCTACATCTATACAGTAAGCAATATAAATACAGACATACAAATTTGTACACAGATATAAACATATAAACAATATAGTATATACAAGCAAATATACTTCTACAGCAAAATAAAATGGTTATTTTTGAAATGCAACTATAAAAATATGTTACTTACCGGAAAGTATAGAAGCAGAGACCCGAAAAGGATTGTTTCCAACAGGATAAGGCCCGATGCCCTGATGCTCTGAAAAAAATAACAAAAATAAAAATGTCAATATTAACTGACATTTCTAGGCATGGAACAATTTATGCTCTTGCGACAATGCCGCAAGCAGAACAGCATTCTTTGGTGGGGGTGGATAATTAGAAATTGGCTTATATTTCAGACAGGCAAACTTAACTGAAACATGCAATAAGACTGACTGTAAAGGTGGGGGTAGACTTAATGATATTGCCACTGGCTTCATGGAATGTTGTTCTCTAAAATTTGAATCACTATTTAGAAGATCCTGCCAATCTAAGAAATGCACAGACACAGAAAACCTTGCCTGTGTTTCTGACACATCGGCGACAAATGCATTTCTGAATGCTATTCCTAAACCATTTCACAAATCCTCAGCAATGGTTCCAGTGGATAAAGCAAACATAGGCACAACTTTTGGTGTCTCAATGGTACATCTCCCAACATGTCACAACATAGTCCCCAAAACTCAGTAACAACTTCACTATTTAAATAACATAAATCACATTTAAAACCAGAGGTATCTCACCTTGTGAAATAGTTAAATTATTCACTCAAAATTCAAAAGAATAAGTTGATTTTTCAAATATACTTCCTGATTATTTAAGCATGATGGTGGTGGTTTGGTGGTTTAGTCGCTAAGTCGTGTCTGACTCTTGTGACCCCATGTACTGTAGCCCACCAGGCCCCTCTGACCATGGGATTTTCCAGGCAAGAATACTGGAATGGGTGCCATTTCCTTCTCCATTGCTAAGCATAAATATACTCAATAATCTTCAGATATTTTGTTAGACTCAAAACAGCATTATCTTTGCAAAGCAAAATGCTTAGAATCGTGACAAGAAATACAAGACCAAAAAAAACCAAGCCCACTTAGAATAACAAATTTTGCTTTGATGAGTTCAAATACCAATGCAGAGTAAAGATATCAGTTAGGAATACAAAAACAGGTCACTCTAGAACACATGTGTTTTCACTCAGTGCAACGTTAAATATATAAACAAATTACACTAGGTGTACATATGATATTTTAATGGGGAAATACTTTTAAGTAGATAAATTAATTTTGCAACAAAAAGAAGGTGAAATGCTAAACTACAAGTCCATTACATTAAAAAAAAAATGTGTCAGGAGAGAGCAGCATGGAAACATATACACTACCATACGTAAAATGGATAGCCACTGGGAATTTGCTGCCTGACTCAGGGAACTCAAACCGGGGCTCTGTGACAACCTCGAGGAGTGGGATCAGGTAGGAGAGAGGTTTGAGGGGGAGGAGACACATATGTACCTGTGCCTGATTCATGCTCATGTATGGCAGAAGCCAGCACAATACTGCAGAGCAATTACTCTTTAATCAAAAATAAATAAGCTTAAAAAAAAGTGTCAGATAACTGGACAGGCAGAGAAATAAAATTCTAATTCCTCTTCAAAACACTGGGAAGACATTACTAGGGCATAGACAAATTCCTTATGTAATCCCTCAAAACAACTCAGGGTCTTCATTAATCTAGAATTTGGGAACAGAGAAATGAGTTTAGTCAGTGAACAGACTTGATTGTTTGAGTGGATTTTCTCTCTTGGTCATTATTTTAGCTGGCAGATGCTCTTAGTGAAAAGAAAACTTCTATCAGCAAGACTTTAAACGGGTTTTGGCTGACAGAATTTCCAACATAACAAATTACATTCATACCTAATTATGAATACTCCATAGTTTAGTTTTTAAACTTGCTCCAAAACGACACTAATTTAGAGTGAGAGTCCAAAATATAATGCAAGACTGCTTGTAAAAAAAATCTACGCAATATTGTTTGAAAATGAAGGATATAAAAAGAAACTGTAAAGCTTGGTGGAAAAAACAGACATTGCAGTTAACATTATCTCAGTTTGAATTATGAAACAACCACTTTAGTTAAGTGATCTTGAACTTCAATGGCCTCCCATGTAAAATGGGTATCCTAATCTTTGCCATATTAAATCTGACATCTTTAATAAATTATGAAGTACACAAAAATGGCTAGCATCATGGCTGACATATAATAAGCAGGTATGCATTCCTCAAGGTAGAAAACACCAGTAGGATTGTGAATTTGAAAACCACAGAGGTATATGTAAGTAGCTGTAAAAATTGTTTTAAAGCTTGAGATCCAAAATGACCCCAGAGGAGCCAAAAGCCTGACAGTAGAAAACATAAAAGTTTTTTTTTTTTAGGGCCAGTGGGTTGTTAGCTATATTGCAACCATCACTGTCTCATAACAGTTGTAGTGGTGCACGCTTTTACATATTCTCAGAGCAAATAATCTGTCTCCTTTACACCTGGATGTATTGAACAATCTTAATACTTCATAACCTTCCTTCTGGTTGGGAAGAGGAGCCCATGATTTCAAATTATAAACTGGAACTCAACAAATGATTCCATAATCAGATGTAAGGCCTGTACAAAATATGTGCTTTTGGTTTTTTTTTCCCAAACACTCAGGCTACGTTGGTTTTAAGGCCTCACCGAAAGAGTGGATACATAATAGGTGGAACTTCAGGGACAAAGAAGAAATCTCATGCGCCCTGAAATCTTTCCACATTGACTGACTGGTAACTGGAAGTTCTTTTAAATGGAACAAAGTACTTTATTTTGTATTTGGTACTAACGATTAGTATACATGTTGTAAGTAATACAGTGACTTAAGTTCAAAGTCAAGGGCAAGAAGCTCTTCCTTAGTGTCTAAGTGATAGGATAAGGAAGAAGAGAGGAGGGATTGTAAAACAAGAATGGATAAAAAAGATAATGAACAAAATAACAGAGGCCAAGAAAAAATTTCATATCTTTCAAAGTTTTGCCTGAGATAGAAATGGTGGTATGGGGGACACCCCTGGTGACGCAGTGGTTAAGACTTCGCCTTCCAAAGCAGGGGGTGTGGGTTTAACCCCCGGTGGGGAACTTAGATCCCACATGCCTTACTGCCAAAAAATCAAAACGTGAAACAGAAGCAATATGGTAACAAATTCAATAAAGACTTCTTGAAAAAATGGTTCATGTTAAAAAATTTTAAAGAAAAAAGAAATGGAGGCATGGAACTCTTTTTAACCAGAGTTGCTAAGTGGAAAACTCTGAAAAACATTCTTGAAAAATGATAAACAATATACAGTATGTTGAACAGTATAATACAGTACTGATTTATATAAATATTATTTATAAATATATGTATATTTATATAGTAGAATATTTATATAAAACATATACATACAAATGAAAACTTTATGTTTTCTATATGTATATACATATATATAATGTATAAATATATCAAATTCAGGTCTGGAGGATACATGCCAAACTGACAAGAATGTACTTTCTTTCCCTAGAGAAGTATATCTGAGGATAGATCAATTTATCTGGAAATATTTTACTTTCTTTGGAGACATAGTCATGTATTGATATATGTATTTTAATAATTAGATAAATAAAGTGAAAAAAATCATCTAAAATGTGTCAACTCAGCTAGTAGAAAATTCCACCACTGGGTATTGCAATATGCAAAGAATTCTAAACAAAGCCCTTCCTAATAATATCTACTTAATAAATTTTATTCAGTACTGACAACATGCATCAAATGACCGAACAACATGATACTTATAGGTGAATATAAACCTGGGGGAGCTACTGAGCCTAACTCTGGCTTAGACTCCAGACAGCTTAATAAGTATCATTCCAGAGTTTACAACAGACGAGGGCAGACTCCACCTCATTCCACTCCATTCCAATTTCCCCATTTCTTAAACTTTCAGAACTGACCTACGAAGGTTTACAGCAGTCAGATATCAGATCTGTAGACAAAAGAGAAAGGCTAATCTTACCACACTAATTTTATAAAATTATGTCAAAGTCAATTTCTCAATTCTATAATCTCCAGATACAAAGTACAGAGGCATAAGATGAAGCATAGCTTGTCACAGGATTCGCTGAGGATGTAAACACAAAAAGGAAGCTGAGTTACTGGAAGTAATAAGACGGTAAGAATGCTCAAGTCAGAACTTTTAAAAATAACTAAAATAGCTTAAAATTATTTCCTTGATCCTATAGGGCTAACTCCTTCATTTATAATTGTTAAACATTTTTCAACCACCAGGGCAATTAATGTATATCTTGCTAAAACAGTGCAGTTATTTTTGATCATAGCTGATACCTTCAGCCTTGCAGCAATTAAAGTTTCTTTCCATTACAAAAGGAACGTCTGATCATGAAGACATTTTTTACACAACTGGGCTTCACGATGTAGGATGAAAATATAAGAAAGCAAGAGAATTCAATTCTGCAAAGAACAAACTAGCACAGGTCTGGATGATAAACCAAGACTCTATCATTGTATATCATTTACAGAAAGAATCAGCCATTCTGACAGGAGAATAGTCTCACATGCTGCACTTTTTCTTTTGATTCGTCTATTTCTGTAGAGAAAATCACAGATTACAAAGGAAACCCAACAACCACCTGATGAAGTAAGTACACCAGAATAAACTGGAGGCAAGATGTGAAACGCAAACCTGAAAGAATCCTCACACTGAGAGGTATGCGAATGCTATTTTCAATAATTTTATTTACAATTATATCAATGGATGTGAACAGACACATCCAGTTTGACAGACTATGTGCAATTAGTTTGTCTTAAGAAGATCTGTGATGAAACACTGAAAAACCAATTAGATTTAGAAAAATGTGTCAAGGAACAACTGTTCAAAATGTGGTTAGTTAAAAATCAATAGTAGTTTTTCTGAAGAATTCACAACAGTTTAAAAAAAAAAAAGGTTTAGAAAAGCAGAAGAAAATGGTCAGGATAGTGATTTCCAAAACTGAAATATAAGTAACTCAGATGATTATAAATCTGTGGAATAAAACACATGGGCTTATATCCAGATGGTTTGAAATCTCAGCATCTGCTGCTCACTAGCTTTGTGACCATGGGCAAGTTGGATATAGTGATGCCCACCTTGAAGGACTGCTGTAAAGATTTGCAATCATGCTGCTCAACAAAGAGCAGGCTCTCAGTCAATGGAAGTTCATCAGTCTGTCATGGACAGATATGAGGTGGGGTCAACACATCTAAGCCCACTCTAGCTGATGAGTGACAGCACATGGTCCCGTCACCCAGAGCTGCTGGTCCCACGTCAGGGCGATTTCCTCTGTGTATCTAATCTGACCCTCTTACCCAAAGGAACAGGACTGAATGTTATAGTATACTAACAAAAATATGCAGCACTATTAGAATAATTAAACATGAGCTACAACTAAGGAATTTGGTTGATATTATTTTTAAAAGAGGCTAGTCAATGTAAAATTTCTGACAGTTTTATTAAAACATTAAAACAAACTATGACATGGTTTTAATTAAGAATTATTTTAATTTTTAAGATTCACAAGAAAGTCTATTTTTGTATGTTATGGCAATATGCAGTGGTGCTGTTTAAGACCTTTTAGAAAAATAAGTTTACCCAAAATAAAATTCAGAGTAATGAATATATAGTTTCATACTGTTTAAAATAGTATAGCACACTAAATAAAGAAAAATTCAATGATATTTTATAAATGTGAAAAAAGGAATAACCAGTAGTTCATTATTAGTTATGGTTCACCATTTATTGAGGGGCACAAACATCTCTGGTTGCTTTTGCAGGATTTGAGACATTTACCCATTCTCTTTGCTTTGTTTCACTTAATGCAGTTAGAAGTGTTCCTCCAGTGTCTCATCTTTCTGGAGTTCAGTGCCTGATTTTCACTTAAAGATGTTGACAATCAACTGCTATTGCAGAGATGTAGAATAAGTTAGACGCATAAGAAGATTCTGGATCACTTCTACTCAGTCAAGCTCGTCCTTCCGTGCTTATGTCCAAAGCACTTCCTTCCAGACTTCATCAACCCCCGAGTCAGCCCCTCACCCCACAAGAGGCCACTGGAATGCAGTCCCAAACTGTGGACCATCATGTCCTGATTTGTCCTCATTTTTCCCATAGCTTCTTTGCAAAAATAGCAGCTACTTCTCTGTAATCAATCTGCAACCTCCAATTTCTTTTTTTCAATACTAATAAATAGAATAACTCATATATCACAAAATGGAGATGAATTCTCTAAGTGTCAAAAAAGCACACAGAAGTGAATGGTGCAGACTGAAATATTACAAAGACTCTTGCCTTGAAAAGGACTGCTTAAGTGGCAATAAATTAATAAAGCAAAATATGTCATTTGCTCAGCTTTCCATTATTGATTAAAAGCTATTGAGATTAATGGATATATTTTCAAATTAAAAAGTAGATCGTTGAAAGAAATTTCTCCTCATGAAAGTGGAATGGCATGATAATTAAAACATAAAATAATAAGTGCTTTAAAATTTCACAGTAATGAGACAAAACACTTTACTTTTTCAAATATCAATCTTTGTTACACTGAGGTTAACTCAAATATCATCTAATGTGACATGTCATTTTTTTAAACTTAAGAGTATTTTATACTTAGAGAAATTCAAGAGACTTGACAAATTATTGCTGTTTCACTTGATTGCTAAGTACCAACCCATCTAAGCAATCTTTCTTTATCATTTGAAACTTCTAATCTCAGATTTCTATTTTAATTTGGTATTTTGAACACTGTGATCTGTAAGGTGACTACTTTAAAATGCTACTGGTCACACATAGGCAATAAAGTCAATCAGATATTAGCTAGATAACATCAGCTCTTCCCAGGCTTCTTAAAAAGGAAAAAAAATTGTGAGAATGGGAACAGAATTGCTTAGAATTGTTAAGCTTGTCTTTAACACATTGTCTGTCTTCCAAAGCATGTTTGGAAATGCACAGAATAACTAGACAGAGTGTAAAACAAAGAAATATTTCATACTGTGTCTAATATTTGGAAATAGTCTAAACATTCTAAAATTTGTTTATGTTCCTTATTTTATACTCCACACTGACCCAAAAAGTTTCCATCTGACAAGACATTTACAAATACACAAAGAAAAATGATGAACATTTCAGTGAATAAACCAATAGATGACTTAATACAGTTGCAAGAGATGCTCCCTATTTGTAAGAAGAGTAAGCAGTTCAGAAGCTTAAAATGGCAGTATGAGGGACTTCCTGGCAGGCCAGTGGTTAAGACTTCACCTTCCAATGCAGGGGATATGGGTTCAATCCCTGGTCAGGGAGTTAAGAGCCTAGGTGCCTCTTGGCCAAAAAACCAAAACATAAAACAGAAGCAATATTGTAACAAATTTAATAAAAACCTTAAAAATGGTCCAAATTTTAAAAAAATCTAAAAAAAAAAAATACCAGCATTATATCTGACAGGCAAAAACAGAGGCAGATTATAAAAGTGTCATGGGAAAACAAGGGTTATTTATATGCAAAGGTAATGTAGACAGGAATTCAAAACTCAATCGCTAAAATAGTATAAATATTTCTAGAGCAAATGAAGTAAATTGGATCTTATTTTCACCAAACTTGGGACCACTAAGAAGAACGATGAAATGCGTATTATGAAATTCAGCCCACCTAGAGTATATCACTCAAACTTGTTTAGCAAAAGACAAAGTGAAAAGAAATGGGAGTCATATATTAATTAACTAACATCCTGCTTACACTCTGATTGTCAATTCTAACCATTTGTTTCACTAAAATCTGCTGTTTCAGTTAGTCTTAATGTTTATTAGCAAATCACAACATGTATAATAACTACCTTGATATTTTAGAGTTTTCTATTTTTTGAATAGGGTTCATGAAAGATTTTCAATAAGTTCATAAGTTTTAATTAGAAATAAATGCTAACCCTTCAATAGAGAATTTAGAAAGGTCACACTAACTAAGGTTTCCTGTCATTAGTCTTCTCTCTTCTCTCTGTTGGATCCCACTTAGTTATCATTTGCTCTAAAATGTATTATACAAATGCATTAGCATTAGATTATCAGCTGAAAGAGATTCAAGAGAAATAATTAAGAACAAGCAGAAATTTGACAGTGGATAATTACTGAAAAATTAAAACAATGTTATAAAACCAAAAATTAGAAAAAAACTTTTACAACGTAATAGATTTTTTAAAAAGCAATTGTGTTTAACCTCATTGAAGGTTAAACTATTACTAAAGCAGTTTTCTATAAGCAATTGATATTTGAAGCTTTTTAAAGTAATGACTGCAAATCTTCAGTCTAAACCTCTTTTTGGAGCTCCAACCCCCTATTTTCAGTTGGCTGTAAAACAGTTCTACCTGAATGACTGATAGGCACCTCAAACTCAAGATTTCAAAAACTAAATTCTTCCATTCTCCAATCTATTTTTCTCTTCATGTTTCCCATCCTGGTTAATGGTAACTGATTAACCTATTTTGTAGTCAAATCATATAAAATATACAAGGTAGAAATAGAGGTTTCTATTTCTAGTGGTTTTTATGAATTATTGGTTTTGTGAAGTCACTCAGTCATGGCCAACTCAGTCATGTCCAACTCTTTGTGACCCCATGGACTGCAACCTGCCAGGCTCCTCCATCCGTGGGATTTTCCAGGCAAGAATAATGGAGTGGGTTGCCATTTCCTCCTCCAGAGGATATTCCCAACCCAGGGTTTGAACCCGGGTCTCCTGTCTTGCAGACTCTTTACCATTTGAGCTACCAGGCTTTTACATTTGGTATTTTCCAGAATCCCCTCCAAATTCTGTTGACCAACCATCTCACTAAGTAATGAGTGAGAAGTATGCTGTGTATGCTAATCACTCAGTCTGTCCAACTCTTTGCGACCCCATGGACTCCTCTTTGCCCACCAGGCTCCTCTGTCCATCAGGATTCTCCAGGCAAGGATACTAGAGTGAGTTGCCATGCCCTTCTCCAGGGGATCTTCCCCACCCAGGGATCAAACCCAGGTCTCCCACACTGCTACCAGATTCTTTACTGTCTTAGCCAACCAGGGAAGCCCAAGAATACTGGACTGGGTAGCCTATTCCTTCTCCAGGGGATCTTCCCAAGACAGGAATGGAACCAAGGGCTCTCGCATTGCAGATGGATTCTTTACCAGTTGAGCTGCAGATAACCAAATAAATGGTTAATCTGAAAAGCAACATGCAGGTTGATCCACTTTCAAGTGGAGAGGAAATTTTTCACTTTTAATCCACAGTCTCCTCTATAACGTAGAGAAATTATTAAACAGTCAAAATCTTAATAAGAGGAGGTAGGAGGAAGAAAAAGGAGAGAGGAGAGAAGCAGAAGAAACCATCTCTCTCTTTTTTTTTTTTTTGAAACCATCTCTTTATGTTTAGTTCAATGAACTACCAATTCTAAGTCCGGGGTAAAATGGCTGGGGCATTGGGATGGATGGAGATAGAACAGCACTCAGGAATAGGTGAGGTCACTATTCTCTGGGCTTTCTCAGAGCTGCCTCCCTCTGTATTCACTCTTGCCTTCATCTCATCGCATCAGACAACAAATGCCTTCATGTCACCCTATCTGTCATCCCTCCAGGCCTGCCCTCTTCAAGGCAGGCATATATTTCAAAGGAATTCCCTTATTTCTCTTAATCTCCAACTGGTAATATCTTCCATGCCTTAAATCTTATCCATTCTTAGGGATATCATAAATGCCAATTAGAGTGCTAGTGATTAGTAATAATTTAATGGCTGCTCCTCCAAGTAGGACTTGCAAGACCAAGTATATAGTCAAGGCTTAATGCCTAAAGGCAAAGACCTTGAACTCTGAAAGTGAAGAGTGAAGCTGTCAGCACATGGGCCTCACTGGAGGCTCCAACCTCACTGGCGGTGACTGCTTCCTCTGAGACTGGTCTGATAAGCAAGCAGACCAAGGTACCTACATTCATTCAATCAGAAACGGGAATGCAGAGATTCCTTTCAGGAATAAAAGGGACCCATCACCTTTATCTTCTGTTGAAGAATTTTTAAAGAAGAAGTTCAGATTTCAAAAAAAGTCTTTTCTTCTCAGTTGTGAATATAAATTCCATCAGGAGTCAGTCTAAATCACCATAACTTCCACACATCTGTGCCTCAGAAAATCCCCTAAGCCTTTGTTGAGGGCAGGCTAAGCGAAGAGGTTTGCTTCACTTTCTTCTTTCTGTCTTTGAAACAGAAGTTGGATAATAAGGCAGGTGCCTCTGAAATCCAGCTTTCATCATGTGACGGGATTCAAGACACACCGTGTGGGTGCAACTTCAGCTCCCAAACAGCAGCTCCCTTCCGCCCCATAAACACGCCCCAATTACTATAGCTTTCTCTTTGTTTCTTTCTGGACCACGCTTTAAAAGTCATGAAAGAGATATAAATGCATAAGTTCTGGGAATGAAAATACCAACTGAAAGGGGACTAAATCAAGAACCACTGTACTGGGTAGAAGAGGGACCTGAAAGTATATCCAGCAGGGCTAAGTTGCTCCTTCCGTGGCATTTTCCCCAAAGGCACATCTCACTATCACAAAATGTTGATAATAAAAGTGGTAGTAACAATGACAACAATAACAATGAAGTCAGTTGAATTTTTGTGCCAGCTGTTATTCTAGGCATTTTATATAATATTAATTAACCCTCACAAAAATATTGAACCCTCATGACAAATAGTAGGTACTATTTGTAGTAGGCACTATTGCTATCTCCACTTTATAAATGAGGCAGCTGAGGTTTAACAGGACTGAAAAACTTGTCCAAGGAAATTGATATTACATAATGCTATCACTCAACCTTGCCCCTATCATTTTCAAAATCCAACTTTTAAAGCTATCATTTAAAATAGCATTGGATAGCAGCTCCTGAAGCAACCTTTACTAACCTCCCACTGAAATGTAAAGACACATGTGAAATAGAAAGTCACAACCCTGCTGTGAATAGGAAATTCAAAGCAGAAATACAAACAGAAATAAAAATGAGAAAAAGCACTCACTCTCACAAGTAACTGGGAAATAGAAACTTTAAATATCTCATTTTTAATCTGCTAGACTGAAAAAGTTAAAAAGACTGATAATATCAGTTACTGGTTAGAATGCTAGGAGATGGGCACTTTCATGCTCATAGAAACAGAAATAGATGAAGCCCTTGATAACACAGTTTTGAAGTATCAACATTTTAAGTGTCTATACTTGATTATACCAGCCACTCCACACAAAGGGTTTGTCTTTAAGGATTACTTACATCTTTGCACAAAAATATATGCACAAACAAGTTTACCAAAGCACTGGTGGTATAATATCTAGTAAATAAGTTGAAACAAATGGAATATCAATAACAGAGAATATACCAGTAGTTTTACTGGTTCAGCCATATGACATGATATAATGAAGCTCTTTAAAATATGAGAAAAATACATATACACAGGCAGGAAAAAAAAGCTTAAGAGATTTTTAGAAATAATTTTTAAATAAAAAATCTTTATTAGTGAAAGGCATGGTATGAGTGTGTGTGCATGGATCAAACCCTTGATGTTACAAATTTTCTGGGAAGAGAAGTAGAAGCCAGAGGAAATGGACGACCTTTAACTTACTGCTTTATATTTTTCTTTATGTGTCAATTTTGTACAACAATGTATTCACTTATTCAAGTAAAGATCATCAACTGAAAATCCTATATGCCGTAATACCTGTAACTCTATGGCTGATTCATATCAATGTATGACAAAACCCACTGAAATGTTGTGAAGTAATTAGCCTCCAACTAATAAAAAAAATTAAAAATGAATAAAAAAAAGAAAGAAAATCCTATATGCCAAAAGAGGAAGGAAAGAAGAAAGAAGAGAAAGAATGATAGGAGAGAAATGGGCAGATGCTCAGAGTAGGTCAAAAGTGATAAAATACAACCAAAATAGAGTCTACTTGCAAGATACTTAACCACAAGCTTCAAGAGGAGAAGTATTCAAAACTCATCTCAAGGGTCTGACTTTTAGTACACATTTGTATTTGTGGGGGAAGAAAGTGAAGATAGAAAGAAAAAAATGGAAACAGTAAAGCCCAGAGAAAAAGGCAATAAACAAAAATTTTTCATGTAAAAGGAAATTCACAATTCTACTATCTACCAGAGTGAAATTTAAGGTGAAAAAGCATGGGGAAAAAAAAAAAAAAGGAGGAAAAAGACATTTAATATCAGTCCCTGTTATCACATTCTAGCATACTGCAACAGTCAAAGGCCTGAACCAAGTGAGGGGCCTGGACCTCACAGCCCTGCTTCCCCCCAGCCCTGTCCAGCATCCTGTCCCCTGAGATTCACTATGCTCCGGCCAACCTGGCCGCTCTTCATTCCACAGATGCAGCTGCTCCTGCCCAATGGCTGTCAGAGCACATCCTCTTCCCTCACCCTTGCTTGCTTCTACCAGGCTCCCTAACCCTCACCTGGCTCACATCAACTCATTCCTCAGGTGTTAGTTTCACTGACTTTTCACACAATATAGGGCTTCCCTGGTGGCTCAGATGGTCAAGAACCTGCCTGCGATGCAGGAGACCCAGGTTCCATCCCTGGGGTCAGGAAGATCCCCTGGAGAAAGGAATGGCAACCCAGTCCAGCATTCCTGCCTGAAAAATTCCATGGACACAGCAGCCTGGCAGGCTACAGTCCATGGGGTCACAAAGACTTAAACATGACTGAGTGACTAACACTGTCACTTTTCGGTCACTGTAACACACAAGGCAGTAGACACAGGAGTTTCAGAGAACTAATCGGACTGTGTAAGTTTCAACATTTTACGCTAACTGCACAGAGTACCTCCCTGAATGGAACACTCATCACAACTGAAATTAATGAGGAAAGCAACTGTCAGAAGCATTACTTTCTAAAAGAAAGAACATCCACCATAAATACACTGCCCGAGTCTTAGTGGTGAGGCAGGAATTCTTAAGCAGCCACATGATAAGGACATCTGATAGTAGCAGTGGGATTTTACTTCTGGGATTTCTATTAACGACAATGAGATATAAAGACTGGAAACAGGACAATGAGGCAACATTGTGATCTGGCAAGAAGTTGTCTCAAAGAAGTAATCGGCATCATACATAAGATTTGGTTATAAGAATGTTCCACACACAGCATTATTCATGTCGGGACAAAATTAGGGGTAATCCAAATCCCAGAAAGTTGATAAATGGTAAAATAAATCATGATATACTCTATGATATATTGAATTTTATTATGTCATAAAATTCAAAGTTTGGGGGCACACTTGATCTAAGAGTTTAAGATTATAATTTATGTATATGAAATTAAATGTTTAAAAAACTAAATTGTGGACTTACAGGAAATTTTTACATTATTACTTAAAATTTTCAGTCTTTTCCAAACTCTATAAAATACACTGATTTTACAATACAGAACAGTTTAAAACTTTAGTCTTTGCCTTCCCAGGAATGCTTCTGATTTTTTTTCAAAAAACTAAAAGAAATTAAACTCTAATCTTACAAAAAGATTGAAAAGATTAAAGCTATAAAAAGATACCTTCTAAAACTGCTAAAATTAAAGAGACTGACAACACCAAATGTGGAGTGCATTTGGAACAAGGGGAATTTCCATACATTGCTGATGGGAATATGAAATGAGAATTTAAAACCGTACAACCACTTTGGAAAACGGTTTGGCCACATCTTATAAAAGTTAAAAATACATCTGCTGTGTGACCAAGCAATTCTACTCACAGGTAAAAGAAAAACATTTGATTGCAAAAAAAAAACCATATAAGAATATTCACAGCAACTTTATCATAATAATCAAAAAGCAGAACAACCCAAATATCCATCCAACAGGAAAATGAATATATAAATTATAGCAATATTCTTACAATGATATACCACTAAAACAGAAGGGGGAAAGTGTTGATTCACACAGACAAGATCAGCCTCAAAGACTATACAGTATTTATTAAAGACGTCTGATGCAAAAAAGAACACACAGCATGACTCCATTTATATGGAGTCCCAGAACAGGTAAAACTAAACTACAGTGATAGAAATCTGACAGGAAGGAGTGGGGACCGACTGGGAGAGGGCAGGAGAGAACTCTGTGGGGCAAATGGAAACTTCTACATCTTGATAAAGGTATAGATGACATGGGTGTATGCATTTGTCCAACTCACTGCCCTGTAGAATTAATGCATTTCACTCCATGTAAATTGTACCTGAATTTGAGCAAACTCCGGGAGATAGCAGAGGACACAGGAGCATGGCATGCTACAGTCCATGGAGTCGCAAAGAATTGGACACAACTTAGAGACTGGAAAACAACAACAACAAAATTGTACCTTCCTAAAAATAAAAAAATAACAAAGGATTTGAAACCTGCACTAAGGTGTTAAAGATAAAAATCAATAGACCTTTTATTACACTTCAAATCTCATGAAATTGGTGCCACCAATTTGCAAGGCCTATCACACAAGGGGTAAACCTGCAAAGAAAGCAAAAGTACATAACTTTCTGGTATTTCTACTATTTGTATCTCCAATTTGTATAGTGTATTAACTTACATTTAAGCCAAGGACATTTCCATACTTCCCATTCATTTACTTCTATCTGATTACTTTGCAAAGATGGAAGAGAGCCCTACAAGAAAGGGAGCAAGAAATTGACAGGAAGAAGCTCAGAGTTCTCTATTCACACTTCAAGAAAGAGGAACATCACACACAATGTGCTAATTAAATATGGAGGCTCTTAAAGAAGATGTGGTACATATATACAATAGAATATGACTCAGCCTTAAAGAATTGAATAATGCCATTTACAGCAACATGAATGGATCTAGAGATTATCATACTAAGTGAGGTTAGGTAGAGAAAGACAAAAACCATATGATATCATGTATATGTGGAATCTAAAAAATGATACAAATGAAGGTATTTACAAAACAGAAACAGACTTACAACATAGAAAACAGACATAGTTACACAGGGGAAAGATAGGGGAGGGATAAATTAGGTTGGGATTAACACAGACTACTATATATAAACCAGATAATCAACAAGGACCTACTGTACAGAACAGGGAACTATACTCAATACTCTCTAATAACCTATATTGGAAAAGAAAATGAAAAAGAATAGATGTATGTATAACTAAATCACTTCACTGTATACCTGAAATCAATACAACATTGTAAATCAACTATACTCCAATATAAAATAAAATTTTTTAAATATGTAAGCTCTGTAGTCTTTATGATCTGAGTTTTGCTTCCTGGCTCTGTGCCTTTGGGTAAACTTTACTAGTATTGTGCTGGGCTTAGTTGCTCAGTCATGTCTGACTCTTTGCAACCCCATGGACTGCATGTAGCCTGCCAGGCTCCTCTGTCCATGGGGATTCTCCAGGCAAGCATACCGACGTGGGTTGCCATGCCCTCCTTCAGGGAATCTTCCTAACCCAGGGATCGAACCCAGGTCTCCTGCACTGCAGGTGGTTCTTTACTCTCTGAGCCAACAGGGAAGCCCATGAATACTGGAGGGGGTACTCTATCCCTTCTCCAGGGGAATTTACCGACCCAGGAATTGAACCAGGGTCTCCTGCATTGCAGGTGGATTCTTTAACAGCTGAGCTATTAGTTTATCCTAAAATCTATTAAAAATTCAATTTAAATCCAATTCTTCAAGAACACGCTATTTATGGGAAAATGTATCATTACTGTATAAAACATATATGCCTGGCCATTTCTCAGAACACTCAAAAAATTATTTTGAAAATAGTGCCTAGAGATTTATTGATAAATTATGATTCTGTTCTTAGGTATAAACAATTTTGTCACTCATTGAGCTTGTGAATTCAATTCTGATATGAGTGAGTTTTTGCTAATATATTTCAATTACATTTAAATTTGAAATAACATTTTGTATGGCCTTTCAATTGGTAAATCACTTTTTTTCCTGGCCTTGAAAAATGCCTTTTTCTAAAAGGGCATCTTGAAACAAATAGAGAAACAAAAAATCTCATTTGCTATTATTAAAACTGACAGAAGATTTTGTTGTATTATCATCCCTATTGTATTTACCAATTTAAAATATCCCTACAGATACAAAAAAGTTGCTTATTTGTCTTATAGGAAAAAAATGAATCTATTCGCTGATAAACATTCAGATCAATTCATATGAGAATCTGTTCACATTACCTAATTGTTTACAACTGGTTTTGGCAGACACATTTTAATAGAAACCCAATATAAGAAGAAAATAGGCTAGAACACAGATGACAACATTGTACTAAAACCATCAAATTTGCCAAGCAACTAGAACTTAATTATTCTAACCAGTTAAAAAAAGATAATTCATTAATGTGACAGAGGTGCTAATTATCACTACAATGGCAATCACTAAAATACACAAATGTATTAAATTAATATGCACACCTTAAATGTCTATGTTATATGTCAAACGTTATTCAATTAAAAAACAGACTAGAACTTAATTTGAGCTCATCAGTTATGAAATAACTACATGCAGTGCTATTGGGTTATGTCATTAAAATGACCATATTCATACCTCCCATGAGAAAGGGAGTATTTCCTGCCGTATCAGTAAATAAGGATGTCACAGTCATCAGCGACTGCAGCCCTCCAGCATGGGGCCAGTGAGTCCTGAGGAAACTCAGGGTGTAAAAACACATAATACTGGCCCCAAACAGCTGAGGTACATATCAAAGATATGACTTCAGTGAGCCCAAACTCTTGCATCTTCCCAATGATAGAAAAGTGCTCAATCCCTTAACTTGGGATATCTGGCTTTCCTTAATTTACAATAATCTTTTGATATTCAAACTACCTGCCCTTTGCTGCAAAACTCCTATTTAACCTAGCTCCCTCCTCACCTCCACCTCCTTGGAACAGTTCTCTCAGGGCTACTTGAGATGCTGCCTCTTGGGCTTGAAGTCCTAAAAATTCTTGCTGAATAAAACATAACTCTCAACTTTTAGGTTGTGAATATTTTTTAACCTCACACTCATCATTAATATGAAAAGACCATATGCCAGATAAAATATTAAAAGCTCTAAAATAGATATACACGGAAATCCAAACTATGCCATCAAGAAAATAAAATGTAGTCATTAAAACAGAATTGACCCATTACTGCCAAACCAGTTCAAAAACTATCTGAACTATAACCAAACCTTTCTATTTCTCAGTCTCCACTTTGGAAGGCAGGCACTCTCACCATATGCCTGTGGTCTGAAAGCATATCTCATGAAGGCTTTTCTCAAAGACTTGCAAAATTTACAAAGATTTTGTGACTTCCTGGCTCACAAAGAGCTGTAAATAGATAGATATTATTTTAAGGCATCTCAAACATTAGTTCTCTTGATACCAGCAGAATAAATAAATCAGAGCAAATGGACATGAAAATAATTTGATTACATTGCTTTCTTGAATCTTAAAACAGAAATCTTTCAGGTGATTCAAGTTTCGGATAAAGACTGAGAACCAGGGCTTTCTTACTGAAACTCTTCTTCAGTGATAGACAATAAACCTGCCCCTGTTCTTCTCACCCTTTCTCTGGGATTCCTGTCCATTCTCACAGCATCAGTGACGACCCCATCATGGCAACGCAAATCTTTCTAGTTCTGACCTCTCTTCTGAGGACCAGACCTGGCTCCTCTATAACTAGAGATCATGAATGACTTAATCTCAGCGTGTCCAAAACCAAACTCATCTCTGTCCATTCAAACCTGTTCCTTCGAAGTCCCCTGTGTTAATGGCTTCATGATGTATGCAGGAAATCACACTGATATGTGAATCTTGAGGAACATTCTAGACTCTTCTTTTTCACCACTGTCAACATCATGTCATTTCCACTTCCTCACTGTCTTTGGAGGTCATTCCCTTTGTCCCACCTATCGTGTCACTGTCTTAAGTCATCTTGGTCTTCATTTCTCCTGGAAATTAGTATAACAGATCCCTAATTGGTCTCCAGGAGGAGACAATGGCAACCCACTCCAGGATTCTTGCCTGGGAAATCCCATGGACAGAGGCACCTGACGGGCTACAGTCCATGGGGTCAAAAAGAGTCAGACACGACTTACCACAAGGTCACAAAGAGTCAGACATGACTTAGTAACTAAGCAACAAAAACACTTGGTCTCTAAACCTGCGCACTCATACATTCTAGGTTGTCTTCTACCTTCTGCCAAAGAGATTTCTATAAAATACAAATGCAACCGTATCATTTCCCTTTTTAAATCCTTGGGATAGTTTGCTATAAATAAATCCAAACTCCTTATCTCGGCATTTAAAGCTCCTCATGTTCTAGCCTCTTCCAACCTCTGCAGCTTCATCTCAAACATTCTACAGACCACATGCTGTGTCCCACTGTGCTCTTTTTAATCCCAAGAACTTTGCAGGTTTTGTTCTTTTATTGAGAAAATGCCTACTCATCTTTCATAGCAGTTCAAATGTCACCTTTTCTGGAAAGACATACCTGATGTTTCTTTCCATTTAGAATCAAATGTTACTCGCTCTGTATACGCACTCCTATCTACTTTTCCACTTATTACTAGCGTGTTTATATCTACTTTTTCCATCAGCTACTTGGATCTGCTAGAAAACCTCACAGAAGGCATAGAGTACATTCCTCCATATACATTCCTCTAGTAAGAAAAACTCTGTATTCCATTTTAAGCTTAAATTTTAGCTATGTTGTAGGTATAGTTTTCTCCCAAGTAGTTAATAATACCAAGTTGCCACACAGCTGCATGAAGAATGTGTACGACTTTTAGGATGCTTATTTAGATTTAGAGAAGTTGAGTCTCTTCCTTAAGAGCCTGATGATCTGGAGGTTTCCAACAATAGAGCAGAAGCATATACCCCATATATACTAGAGAACTAGTGTTCTCTAGTAATCTCTACCTCAAGACTACGCTGATCTGAAATTCAATAGTACTATGGATGGAGTTCTCAAGTCTCCTTCTGGACAAGAAACAAAGAATGAACTCTGGAGATTAGAATCAAATAGTGACATTAATCCCATATGGTGTTTTGGGCTTTTTCCCTCATTCTTTCATTCAATACACACACACACAAACACACATGCATGCACATATAAACCACAGACTTCCTGCTCTCATTGAGTATTCAATTTTTTAGGAAAGACATACATCACAGACTGAAGTAGAAGTGATTGCTCTAAAGCTGTGATTCTCAAAGGGAGTAACTTTTCCCCCCAGGAGGTATTGATTATGTCTGGAGACCTTTTTAATTGTTACAACTTACATCCAGTGGATAGAGGTCAGCAATGCTACTTATAATGCACAGGACAGCTCCCCACAATACAGAGTTATCTAGACCAGAACATGAATAGTGCCAAGGTTGGGAAACACTGTGCTACAGAAAGACTACTCAGAACTGCAATAGGATACAGAAAAGAAATCTGACCAGGAATGAGAGCTTGGGAGAGGCTTCCTTGAGTGATAGATGCTTGTGATATGAGAACTTGGAAGGAGAAAAAGGAGCTGAATAGGTAGGTGGTGATGGAGAAGATGACGGTGCTCCAAGCAGTGCAGCCCAGATGCTAAGTTCCTGGGCTGTGTGTCTCATCAAGTGACGGAAGGGTATGGCTGAAGTGTCAAAAGAAGGGCAGAGAAGTTAAGTGTTGAAGTTGTAAAGACAGCCAACGTCAATCATGCCGGTACTTCTAAGTATGGTTTACAATTTTGTTCTCTATCTTATAGCTAAAAGGTCATCAGAGGGTTTCTAAGGAAAGAGACAGGTTATACAATGATTAACTGAATTTAGAAAAGTTCTCTCTGGCTGCAGGGTAGAGAAGATAGTGGAAAAGTTGGATAAATGCAGGAGGACAGTGTAACAATCTGGGGAGGAGATGATGGTACCCTGGACCAAGATGGAGGCAGCAGAGATGGACACGAGTGAGTGCACTGGAGACTCAACTTGACAAGGCTCTGTGATGGATGAAGGAGAGCGAGGTGTCAGGGATGATGCTGCGGTTCTAATACACCCTCTGTCTGTGATGGATGGTGGTGACAGGAAAAGAGTGGGAGAGGGTTAGCTTTGGCAGAGGAAGACGCAGAGTTGGTTTTAAACATACTGTTGCATAGAGACACAGGCAGAAATATCAATCAGGCAGTTGGGACTCTGGGTCCGGAGTGCAGAGGATATGTTTGAGCTTGTTTAGGAAGAGTTAATAGGAAAACCGCAGGTCGTGGGTTCAGCTGAACTCCAGCTGCCTGTGTTGTTTATATGTGATGCTCCTTGGATGTCTGTTTCTGTTACATCTGCCTCATGCAGTCATGTCTTTCAGCTTATTTCCCATATTTATCTCACTGGTGAGCCACCAGTGTTTGCATTCTGCATTGTTGCTTCATTTGCTGTTGTGCCTAACTGCTCATTTACTTTCAGGCGAGCGTTTCTCTGCTTATTTGTGTCAAAGAAAAAAACCCCTGAACCTCCATTCTAGTTTGTATAGCTTTTATTGTCTCTCTTACTCCCTTCATGCTGCTAATACCCAGAGTAGATGAATCAAGGGCATTTCTCCATGTTTAATTTCTTTTAGAATCATGTTTCATAGACATTTTAAAATAAACTTTGTTTATAGCTATTTCATGATCTGGGGTAAACAGCTCAAGAATTTCCTTTCTGTGAGTGAATCTACAATAGTTACCAATAGCTCATTCACTCTCCACCAGGCTCCACTGTTTCTGAAAGTCACTGCCTCAAGGAATACATCTCTCTTTGGTTTTATTTCTCCCTGACCCATGAAAGCCAAAAAGATAGATTAGCTAAGGTTTCTAAAAGTTTTACTGTCTTGTGATTGTGAAAAATACTAGATTAATAAGGAAAAGTCTCATTTCTGCTTCCCCAGATGAGAAAAATTATTTTTAGCTTTTACCTCCAGCCATGGAAGAAGATATGAAAGATAGTTTTCAAGGTTATGTCATGTTTCCCAACCCTAGAGGTGTATTAAAACAACTATGACAATTTAAAAAATGATGTGTGTGGAGGCACCATTCCAAGAAATGTATTCCTAAGACTGGAGAAGGGGTATGCTCATCCAAAGTTTAAAAGACTGTACAGGGGATTTTGAAACTGATAGTCTAACAGATTGAAGGGACATCGACTCCTCCCCACCCATGCACACGAGACTTCATCGGAAATAGCAGTCACCCACCAGCAGTAAGCATCTAGTAGTAGTGTCTGAATAAACTAGCCAGGAGGTAGCAGTCAGGAAAAGGAGATTTGTGGAACAAATTCCACAGCAGAAAGTCAAAGTAAGTGTCAGCTGCTCAGTCATATCTGCCTCTTTGCAATCCCGTGGACTGGGGCCCACCAGGCTCATCTGTCCACGGAATTCTCTAGGCAAGAATACTGGAGTGGGTTGCCATTTCCTTTTCCGGGGGATCTTCCTGACCCAGGGATCAAACCCAGGTCTCCCGCATTGCAGGAAGATTCTTCACTATTTGAACCACCAGGGAAGTCCACAGCAGAAAGGGCAAACTCCAAGTCATCAGAGCCTGGAGTAGGAAAACGGGTCATGATGGCATCGTCAGCACACGGTTTTCTAAGCACTGAATCAGGGCACAGACACGTTTACACAGAATCGTGCTGACAGGGCCAAGCAGGAGCACCATGGCTTTAGTAAGGCATCTGTGTGTGCTGAGTGGAGCGGGTAGAGTTGAGTAAGAAGAAAAACTTCTAGAAACAAAGGCGTGCAGAAGCTCAAAGAAAGAAGCTAGGTAACTAGTAAATATACACGATAAGGGCTCCCATAGTAATTATGTATTAAATGTCTACTGCCAGAGGCCAATAAAAGTTACGGCCTTTTTATTTGTTCTAAGCTTCTCAGCTATTATTATTCACCTTGCATCCCTATCCTTCCTAGTTTTCATAAGGAAATGAGGCCAAATATTTTAGAAATGAGACTAGGAGTCCTACCTCTAATCTATTTTAAATTTGTATCCTAGAGCTAAAAATTGACTGCATTACTGAAATGTCAAAAATGATCCTATCTGAATATTATATTCTGAAACAGAAAATAACATATACCCTTAAGGGCCCTCGGCAGTGTTATAAAACATTATTTTACTTAAATTTAGTAATATTTTCTAGAGCAATAAGAAACTGGCAAGTCATTAGAATGGGTAAACGAGCTTCAGAGAACATTTTATTTCTCAAAAATCCTGCACATTTCTAGGGTCTGTGATAAATAGGAAATTGTCACTTTGCTAATTAGCATTATAAAGACAATTTAAGTCTCACAGTTTGCAAACCAAGAGAAGAAAGGGAAAAATGGTCCATGAGAAGCCCACTTCTCCTCAACTTGAACTTTTTCTCATGTCAACTCGGCTTTCTTCCAAATAAAACAAATGTCTCCCATCAGATGTTATTTCCTAGGCATGGTTGGCAGGGTACTATTATGCATAATTAAATGGGAAAATGGAAACCCATGCTTCTCTTCTACAAACATCAACTATTGAAGTGAAAGTCACTTCAGTCGTGTCCAACTCTTTGTGACCTCATGGACTGTAGTCCACCCAGGCTCCTCTGTCCATGGAATTCTCCAGGCAAGAATACTGAAGTGAATTGCTATTTCCTTCTCCAGGGGATCTTCCTGACCCAGGGATCAAACCCGAGTCTAACAAGTCATTAACGAAGGTGTTGCTTGAGAGGCCCTACTTTCTCTCTTCCTGGCTGTGGCAAAGGAACCCTGCTCAAGGCACAGTCCAGAGCATCTTTTCTTTCTTTTTTATTTTATTTTATTTAATTTATTTATTTATTTTATTAGTTGGAGGCCAATTACTTCACAACATTTCAGTGGGTTTTGTCATACATTGATATAGTCTTACCCTGCTTCTCAGGGTTATACAGAGATGGGCCCAGCCTGACGGTGGTGGCCAAGGCTCAGCTCAGCTAGCGTTCAGTTCATTTCTCATCTCTGATCTGTGCAGAGACAAGAGGGAAGTCTGGAGGAGGTGCTCAGATCCAATGCTGAAGGGAAGCCTCAAAGAAATTAATCAATATTGTAATATTGCAGACAGGAAACCCTACCAAGAACAGGTGCACCTTCTGCCCCCATGGAAGCCAGGTTACATATTTACAGGTGTGTGAAGAAGAGCATGATCCTTATGGATGTGGAAAGGGAAGACAGGTGGGAACCTTGGTCTCATGAGAGCTTGTCTCTAAAAATCTCTGATGAAAAGAAGAAATGCATCCATCCTGGTTGCCTGCCCTGCCCCTGAGAGCCCTCTGATTCTATCTGGGTGAACAGAGAAAGTCAAATGACAGAAGGTTCTTGAGACAGAAATATGAGGAAGAGGGGCAAATGAGCTCTGAAGCCCCTCAAAGGATGGCTCAGGACCTCAAGCTTGAGGAACACAGACACAGGAGATAATATTGTTTCCAAATGTTCAGTAGACACACATGGAACTCCAGCTGAACAAGAGCTGCCTCCAAATGCACTAACAAAGCTAAACTGAATATGAATTAGCAGTGGCCCAAGAGCTCATCCTGGAGGAAGGCATGGTAACCTACTTCAGTATTCTTGCCTAAAGAATCCCACAGAGGAGCCTGGAGGGCTACAGTCCACAGGGTTATTACACAGAGTCAAATCGACTTGGCACACACGCACAAGAGCTCATGGCCCAAATGAAATTCTGTTTCGGCACAATAAAAACACATAAAATTGAACATTATGATCCAAGGCAGCCAAGCCACGCTTCTCAGGCCCGCAGAACTTAGAACCAGGCAATGGACTTGAGCTCCTTGTAACTATGTGTGAAATACAGATTGAGGCCTAGCTGTTCTGCCTCCCTGCTCAACCATTCTGTTTCAAAATGGGAAGTTCAGGATCTAAAAGGCCCTGGTATATTACCAAGAGAACAATGGTCAAGAAACTAGCAAATGCTCCAAATTAGAGTCATGTCTGCAGCTGCCAGAAGTGACGGGATGGTGAAATTAAAGGATGCCAAGGGGACCTTTTAGCCAAAACGTATCCAGGCTCCTGACCTGTACCTGCAATTCCATCTGTACATTCACTCATTTTTAGGTGGGGATGGAAACTGGGCCAGACAGGTGCTGCATTTTAAGTGACAGCCAGCTTCTTCAGTAAAGGGCCAGAGAGCAACTATTTTAGGCTTTCCAGCCTGAACCATGTCCATCACAGCTACTCAACTCTGCCACCACAGTGCAAAATCAGCCAGAGGCAACATGTAGATAAGCAAGTGTGGCCTATTGCAATAAAACTTAATTTAGGGACACTGAAATGTGAATTTCAAGTGGTTTCCACATGTCAGGAAACATTCTTCTTCTGATTTGTTTTTCCCCAAACAGTCAGCAGGTCACACTTTGCTGATCTCTGTTATGTTAGGAAATAAAACTCACAAAATAAAATTCCCTGACTTCTAACTGGGACGTATCAATTACAACTTGATACTGTGCTCATGAGACAGAAATGGCTCAAGACACCATGTGACTACAATACTCCCACTAATGTCTTATAAAATGTGCTCTTTCATTGAATTTGGAAGATATTGCTTATTTAATTATGGGCAAATAGTGGTTTGCATTATGACCTTGGGAGTATCTTTGGCATTATTTTCTCCATTTGTGACTGAAGATGCTAATTACTGCTATTTCTTTCCCTCCTGGGGATTTCTCTAAAATTAATTAATGGTCACACATATTAATGCTGTAAATGTACCAAGAAATTTGGAGAGCGAACATGTTGTAAACCTGTTGTAAAGAAAATCAAACGGATAAAGCAATGCCACTTGCAAAGTATTTGTAGTTCCTTGAATGATAACCCTTCATGTAACATAACAACCTATGCTACTATTTCCCATCTTTTCAACCTTCTGTGTTTTCCTCCTTCCAGCGGAACTTAAGGGAAACATCTGCTCTGTCCTCTTTGAGCTGGGCTCTCAGCAGTCTTTTCAAGTGTGCACTTGGATGTCCCCTGTCCTTCCCCTGCAGTGGCTATTGCCAAACTAGCATAGTTTTCTCGGCTCTCTATCCCGCTCTATTTGAGAACACTCAGTAAACAACCTTACTCCAAACCTCAGACAGAAAGTTCAAGCTAGGATTTCTTCAGCTTTGTTACCTCAACCCCAAATTATTGACGTCTACTTCATCAGCATCACCGCTCCTCTAGTCTGAGGTACAGTGAAGATCTTTTGTCCAAAGTCAGTATCTCCACCTGTGCTCATGATGCTCCTCCCTTCCGTTCTCATGGGACCCTGTCCCAGGTTTCTCTGTTTTTTCAACCTGCACCTCTCTCCGTTCTCCAGCAGTTTATAAATACGTTGCCATCATCTGAGACAAAACTCCCTCAATCCCGAGTCTCCTCTTTGTCCATTTAGTCATAGCCTCTTTCTATTTACCTCACAGCCTAGCTTCTTGGAAGAAAGTGGTATATTTATGTTCTCTACTTTGCTATGTCCAATCCGTCTCTGAGTCCACCATAATCTGACTTCTCAGAAACTGCCTTGGGAAAAGTTTTCAGTAACTTCATAATAACCAAATCCATAGGGGTATATTCATCTGGGATTTATTGCAAATGCTCTTAGAACATGACCTAGTACTGTCTTTTTCTATATGACTAGACAATTATTCTTATACTATTAAATGAGAGCTCAAAATCCCAACAGGATTTGGCATTGAGTTTGACAAGCTTTCTCCCAATGTTAAATATGGAAGAGTAGAGACTAAAAATATCCAAAAGATTGTAAAAATTAAGACTACCAGGGGACTTCCCTGGTGATCCAGTGGCCAAGACTCCATGTTACCAATGCAGGGGACCCAGGTTTGATCCCTGGTCAGGGAACAAGATCCCACATACCATAATGAAGACTGAAGATTCCATGTGCTGTAATTAAGACCTGGTACCACCAAATTAATTAATTAATTGTTAAAAATAAAAGACCAGCAGCTACCACTTAAGTCCCGTAAAACTATAATAATTAAAACAGTATGACATGGGTATAGCAGTAAACTATTTTAGGCTTTAGGCTTCACTTTTCTTTATGGCTCTGTATTGTTTGCTGCTGTTAACAACTCACTCTCTTTCAGGCCCTCTCTCTTCGTTTCTCTACTGGCATTGGCTCACACCTCTTATTCCTCTGTTTCCTTTACCCCTTCCTTTTCTTCTATCTATCCCAAAGATGCTGGCTCTAATGTCTTCCTTACTTGCTGTAAACATTCTCCTGGGAAAGCTCAGAATTTGTCATGTTTTTTAACTATCACTATCTATCCAACATTACTTCTCTGCTCCCCTCCCAAAAAAGGTTGTTGGAAGTTTCAGACATACATGTTTTCTCTACTTCCTCAGTCATCACAGAAAAGTATACCACTAAGGTTGCCAATGACTTCTGTGTTGCCAAATTCACTGCGTGCTTTTTCCACTCATATAATTCCATCGCACTGTAGTCTCCCCCCAGCTGGTCACTCTCTCTTCCTTTTAACTACTGTCCTCTTTTGGATTCTATAATATGACTCTTACCTGGCATCCTCTACTCTCTTGGCCATTCCTTAATTTTTCAGAAAAGGTTCCTGAATTTTAATTTTCTTCAAAATGTGTAAGGGCTCAGGCATGAGCGCTCTCTTCTTTTTCCTCTTTGTACATTTCCTAAGCAGGTAATCTCAGTGTCACAGCTTTAAATTCCTATGTCTCATTGCTTGTAACTCCTGAACGCTAGCCCAAACTCCCGCACACAGCTTCCAACTCATATACCTAATTGCCTACCTGACATCTCCTCCACTTTGACTTCTCACAGGTGGCTTAACCAACAGGGCTGCCAGAAAAATAATGCATGGGAGCAAAAAAGAATGTTTTAGTATTACTGTGCAGTATTTGTCACAGACATACTAAAACACTATTCATTGTTGATGAACCTATTTCCAGGGCAGGAATAGAGATGCAAATGTAGAGAACTGACATGTCGACAAGGGTGAAAGAGAAGAGTGGGATGAATTGGGAGATTAACACTGACATATATACACTACCATGGGTAAGACAGACAGATAGTGGGGAGCTGCAGTAGTGTGCAGGGGGCTCAGCTCGGTGCTTTATGATGAGCTAGGGGGGTGGGATGGGGTTGAGGTGGGAGGGAGGGTCTAGAGGGAGGGAATATATGTATACTTAGAGCTGATTCACTTCATTGTAGAGCAGAAACGAACAGCATGGTAAAGCAATTACATCCCATTAAAACAATAATAAAACAAAATAACAAAGCTGTTATAAAACATTTGGAAAAAATAAATAAAATTCAAATTTAATTGGGCATCCTGTTCTTTACGTGCTAAATTGGCAACCATAGTTGAACTGTGATCTGAAGTGGAACTCTTGATTTTTCCTTCCTCCACCCTTCAAACCACCAGTGTTTCACATTTTCTTAATTTTAGTAGATAGCACCCTTCTTCACCCAGTTCCTCAAGATACAAACCTGAGGGGACTGAATTTGTCTTTTTTCTTCACCTCTCACATCAAATTCATCAGGAGGCCCCATGGATTCTATCTCCAAATGTATCTCAAATGCAACCACTAGTCTCCACCAAAAGCCACTGCTGTCTTTTACCTAGACTAACTCAACAGATCTCTTATCACTTCCCCCACTTTTATATTGTTCCTTACTGATCTACTCTGCAGAGCAGCTAGAGAAATTAGTTTCATATCTAAATGAGGTAATTTATCCCTCTGCTTCAAATCCTTCAGTGGCTTCTGATTGCATTTCAAAAAAATAAACAAAACTCTTCACTCTGGTCTACAGAACTCTGAATGGCTGGCACCCGACTCTCCCTAGTCTCCCTGAGTTCACCTCTCTCCACTCTGCTACAACTTGCTCGCTATGCTGGCCTCAGCTCCTAGAACACTCCAAGCTTCTTCACACATTGCTACCTTAAAGATGTGATATTCTCTTCCTGGAATACCCTCCTGTTCTCTGCTTTCTGGTTATCCTTGAGACCTCAGATCAAATGACACTGCCTCAGGGAAGTCGTCTTAAACACAGTCTCCCCAACCCCATTATCTTTCCTCATTTTACTGTTACTTTCCTTCATAGCACTTACCAGCATTTAGTAACAAATTTACTCACTGATCTTTACCCCACAAGACTTTCAACTCCGATTATAGGATCACAGATCATCCTGCTTTGTTCACTATCCATAAACAATGCCTGGGAACTTAGTGCATCCTCGAAAATTCCTGAAGACACGAGTGAGTAACTTACAAGTTTGCTTCCATAGTGCCAGAACCATATGTCTAACATCCTTTCCCAGTTCAGCAATTTATCTCAAGTGCCTATAGGATAAAGTCCAAAATGCTCAGTCAGGCTTTTCAGGATTCATACTGAAACATTTCAATTTCCCCAAATGTGTCATGGGCTCTATAATATCTTTGCACATATATTTGTCTCTCTGCCAGCTTGTCCCTCTCACTTTCTATGCCTCTGATCAGAGAAATTCATTTTTCAAGATTCTTCTCATGTATCACTTCTTCTTTGACGTCTTCTCAGATCAGTCTTCCTAGACCACCCTTTGTGTGTGTGTATGTGTGTGTGAGTTGCTCAGTTGTGTCCAACTCTTTGTGACCCCATGGACTGTAGCCTGCCAGGCTCCTCTGTCCATGGAGTTCTCCAGGCAAGAATACTGGACTGGGCTGCCATTCCCTTCTCCAGTAGGGTCTTGCCCACCCAGGGATTGAACCTGGGTCTCCTGCACTGCAGGCAGATTCTTTACCATCTAAGCCACCAGGGAAGCCCCAGACCACCCTTACCCACTCTTATTTTATAATGTCACTTTCTGTACATATCCATATTAATAGCTAACATTTATTGAGCATTTTCCATGGATCATTAATTGTAATAAGTTTATAAGCATTGCACACACTGTAATCTTTACCACAATCCTATAAGATTTATTACTCTGCAATTCATTATTCTGAGATTTATTATTATTATCTCCATTTTACAGAAAAGAAACCTGAAACAAAGAGAGCTGGAAGCTGAACCTAAGGTTTAGGAGCTCTTTAGTGTGAAGTCAGGAGACGCACCTACATAAATGGACTCTAGAGCCTGTGATTGTCATCACTATTCCCTGCCTTGCCAAGCACTCAACAAACTGCAGGACATGTTTTCATATACTTTGTATTTCCTTATATTCACTTCCTCATTAGATTGGGAGCCTCTCATGGGCAAGCCAGTATCAAAATCATCTTTTAAAATCTAGCTAAGTATTCATGAATAAATAGTTAATGAAGGCATTAATTTATAATTGTACGAAGCACTTTGCTTCCATGATACTGGAATGGGATTTAAAATGAAGACCCAGGGAATTTAGACAAGATAGATTGATCTCTCAGAATATGTTTCAACTGGGAAGGAATTTAGTATATGAGTACACTAATTTTTTAAAGTTATTTTGAGCATACTTAATATGTAACTGACTTTACCACTCAAATAAGCATAAATAAATATAAGTGCCTCAAAAGAGGAAAGGTGCTGTGGTATTCATTAAGCATTTTATGTCTCTTAAGGCATACACAAATATGTTATAATCTCTCTAGCTGTTCGTCATAACTCATAATTAGTTCTGCTGTCACCAGATGGAGTAGGAGGCTATTTAAATGATATTTCTTAAGAAGCACAGAATGGAAGACTCTCTTCAGCTGAACTATTTTTCTTCCCATACGTACCCTGACCACCACTGTGACATTCATTTACATCTATACGTTTACATGCACACACATACCCCTAAACCATTACACACAAGTTGCTCCTTGAGTCAAGGCACTAAGGAATGCTGTTGAAACACAAAACCATGTAGTGATACAAATGAGCAGAGATGAAGAAGACATAAATCCATTTAAATGGTACCACATGAGGACTTCCCTGGTGGTCCAGTGGTTAAGACTCTGGTACTTCCATTGGAGTGGGCCAAGGTTTGATCCCTGGTTGGGAAACTAAGATCCCACATGCACACTGTGCAGCGTGGCCCAAAAGACAAAACCAAAATGGTCACCATGCAATAACTTAGTTTATTCAGTTAACTAGTAGGCACTAAGCAATCATGATGTATAGGACATGTAAAGTTTTGATGAGGCACAAAGGAATGAGGGAAAATGAAGAATGCATGCTGACCTAGAACTTGGATTACTACTCTTGGGACCAGAGTTGGTGACATCTACTTTTTAAAATTTAAGAAAAAAAAAGAACAAACTGCATTGTAACCATATGACAGATATGCTTAGTTGCTTTGTCGTGTCTGACTCTGTGACAGTACAGCACAATAGTTAAGAGTTAAAATGAGTTACAAAGTCAAACAGATCTCAATTGTTGATCCTAGATTCCCCAAATAACAGTGAATGGGTTTCTTAAATTCTCTATGCTTTTGTTTATTCAAATATAAAATGAGGATAATACCAGCGTACATGTTGGCTGTAAGAATTCTAAAACTCTAAAGTCACAGCCTATCATGTCATATTACTTCATTTTGATCACAACACTTATTAGCCACATGATACAGTCTTCTTTTTCTTTTATTGTTTATCTCTACCAGCCCCACACTGGAATATATACTCCTTAAGGGCACAGGTCTTATTTGTCATGTTCATAACTGCATTCTCAGTCTGGTTCAAGCACTCAACAGATGCTCAGCAGGTGGATGATGAATGGAAAGAAGGAATGGAGGGATGCAGGCAGACAGGGAGGGAATGAGAAGAAAAGGTGAGAAGAAGAGGTGAAAAAATGGAGAAGGCTAAAATAAAACTTTAAAAATGGTGGAAATGTGCTATTGAAGGTTGATTAAATAATTACATTAAAGTTTCTCCCATCATTTAGCATATTCTGCATGATCACTTTTATGGGCTCCATATTTAAATGCATGGATGACCTAACCCAATTTTGAACATTTAATTGTCCCCAGTTTGTCTGTACTATTAATAGTGCTATGATACATACACATACACCCTGACTATATTTTTAAGTCCCTGTGCAGAGTTCTTGAATTGAAACTGTGCATTTTATGTTTATTACACAAAACCCTAAATCTCATCCAAAAGTTTCTACCAATTTACACAACCATCAGCAATGTATTGGAACACCTAATTTCTAACATCTTTACCAACATAGGTAATTATTGTTATAAAAGTATATGTCACTGTTTGAATTTGCATTTCCTTATTACTCATGGTTACAGATAATATATTTTTATGTTCTTTTATAAATTGCTGATGGACATTCTTTGCCAATTTTTCTACTGGATATTTTTCTATTTCATATTGATTCTTAAGAGAGTTTTATCTGTTCTGACAGTGAGAACATTAATCCTTTACCATCATATCATACCAAAACACTTTTCTCTAATTTGTTTTTTAATTTTGTTTTAATTATTTAATGTTATACTTAGTCCTAAAGCTCACCCTTTACAATTCAAAATCCTAGTGACTAGAAAAAGTAGACATTCTTTACCGCTAATAAAAGTTGCTTTAAGGAAAGGTGATCTATAAGTGAGTTAAATAATTTCCATAGTAACAAGAAGAAGAAAAGATTTGAATCTCTAAACTCAAGCAGGGAGACTAAGCTCTACTCAGAGCTCATAAAACATTTTCTTGTTAACAAGGTACACTACGGGATGCATGTTGTATGCTGAGATGAAGGCCATAATTTTTTAGGATCAAATTTCTTCTGGCACTTTTATTAATATACACCACACATACTTGTCAGAAGAAAAGTAAAAATGAATAAGAATTGAAAGCATTATATTTTATTTGAAATACACTTGCCTTTAAATATTTAGGGAAAAGAATCTGTCAAAATACATTTTAGACTGTGTCAAGTTCAAACTACTGGAGGACTGGCTAGTAAATTATGGAATGGGATAACTCCTAGTAAACTCATTATATCTTGGATAGATAGAACAGTTCATCAGCTGTAGAAATCCAGAACTTTGATAGAATTCTTTAAGAAGTGAGCCATCCTTAGAGAAACAGTTTTACAGCCATGCTTCCCACAAAGGCCCTCCAGCATCAGTAGGTTTTGTTCCTTTACTTGTTGTCCCCGGAGCCTGAAACTCTTAGTGAAGGAGAGAAGATATGTGCTACTTATGTCATTAGATTCCCTGATAGTGGCTGCTAAAGTTAGCCAATAAAGCAATCACTTTGCAGAATAAATCCATTTGCTGCCTCCAAACCCTTTTTAACAGTGATCCAATAAACTGATGGAAGGTGGCAATCGTGTTTTAGCTCAAGTCCCACTCATCATTAGAATGATGACTAATCCTACCTAAACAGTATCTGTATTTTAAATAGGAAGGCTTTGAAACTTCCTGGAAAGCTGGAAAATTTTCAAGACTAAAACATGTGAAGCACTAACACTTTGGGCACAGTGGCTCTAATGTTTGGAATAGGGAGGCTCAGGGCATGCTTCCTCCATCACACTCTGCCCTGCACCTAATTATAAGGCTGGGGCTGGGCCTTCAGGCTTCTTATGGCCTAAGGAAGATCATTTGAAAGTTAATTCAGAAAGCATGATTAGGGATTTCCTGGCATTCCAATGGTTAAGACTTCACCTTCCAATGCAGGGGGTGTGGGTTTGACCCCTGGTTGGGGAGTTAAGGTCCCAAATACCTCAGTGGCCAAAAATCCAAAACATAAAACAGAAGCGATATTGTAACAAACTCAATAAAGGCTTTAAAAATGGTCCCCAGTCAAAAAAGAAAGAAAGCAAGCATGATTATACTTTTCTAATTTTCAAGCCTAGGGCTTCAAGTTTCTTCATATATATACTTAAACATACTCCATGAAAAGAAAAAAAATATGTAAATAATATCAGGCATCATATTACAAAATAAAACATTTCATTACAAATGATTACTTCTTGTCTTCTCACCCCCTATAAGAACAAAACTGTGAAATTAAACGTTGTGATACTTTTTCCTTTTGGTAACTCTTGGAATGGTTGAGAAATCCTTTCAATGAATGGGTCCTTATATACATAAGGACATAAAATATACATATACATAAGACATAAAAAAATTCATCTCACAGTAGCTAGTGTGATAAGGTTCCTATTTGTAGATTGAGTACCCGCCCCGAATGGCTTACTACATGAATCAGGCTAGATTATAGAGTATATACATTATTGCTATTGTTTTCCAAACTCTTGAGTGTCCCCATTTTACATGAGATAAAAGCCATTTAGAGAGAATGATTGCTGATTAAGTACATAACATGTAACCTTAGGGTCACACAACTAGAAAATGAAAGCACTAGGATTTTAACTCAAACTTTTTGACCCAAAACCTTTGCAATATAAAAAGGGAGATAAAACATAAGGAACAATTTTACAGAGATTAAAAACAGTTGCTGGATTTTAGAATATCATGAAGGTAAGGACAGCAGCTTTGATAGTGCTGAAATCTGAAAGAGTGAAGCAGAAGACAAACTTAGAAGCTTCTCAAAACACAAGGAAACACTTAAAAGATAATACAGTGAGAATATGAAAAAAAAAAAAAAAAGAGAGAAAGCCTGGAGACCCAACCTATACTTAACAGGAAGTCCTAAAAGAGAAGCCTGGAAGAACTAGAGAAGCAGAGATAATATAAGAATTAACACAGAAGAGATTTCCCAATATCAGAAGAAAGCTTAGTATGAAATCTAAGAGTAAGGATCATATTTTTTGCAAACTCAATGAAGAAGAACCATATTATGATGGTAAAAGTAAAGAAAGAAGTCAATAAGCATTCAGATGGGAGATTTTGTTACATAAAAGACAAAAAGTGGGCAATCCTGGAAACTGTCAAAAATGTTCAGTTCTAAAAGATAAATGAAGCAGCAATAATGGAACTCTGAAAAATATATAATCCCCAAGTTCTTCCCCTAACCAAGGTGTTGTCGTGTAAAAGCCACAGTTGGTGGGTGGGTCAGATATAACATAGGTACAAAGGTACCGTTTTCTGAATAAACTTGAAGATATAGATATTTAATAATGATAAAAGATGAGTCAAAGTTACAACTCAAAGGGGAAAAAAACCACATTTTGAAAGGTCTTATGATGAGCTACTAAACCAAATAAACATTTGGAAGAAGTCTAAATCATAAATCTAAATGCAGTGAGAGCCAGACTATTTTAAAGAACTGCTTTCCCTTTGAAACTAATGATGGCTTTTATTGAAAATTGACTGAAATGAATTATAGATTAATGTAGTAAAATGGGATGGGGGAAATGAGGAAAAATAAAAGTGCCAAATTTCTCATTTATATTCAGAAAAGTGAAGTGAAAAATAAAAGAACCAAATTTCTCATTTATATTCAATAAAGGAGAGTGAAAATAAATATTGTGATATTGTGTGATATTTTAAGAGTTCAATAGAATTTAAATGTCTGGTAAGAGTCAAGCTCAACATTGTAGACCTCACGAAAACAGAAACTGAAGGAAATATTATCTATCCTAAACCAATGAAAACACATATCATCGTCTTATGTTCAGTGTAACAGTTGGCCAGTATTAGAACAAAGTTTCAGAAGAAAATTTTGTAAATTTTTATAAATTTTTTTCTGAAAAATTTATATAAGTTTTCAGAAAACTATGGAACTTCTATAAAACCCCTATAGACAGAAAAATGCATCCTAAAATTCGGATGGAAGCTCATGGGACTCAAAACTGACCTTGAAAAGAACAAATTTGGAGGCTTTACACATCCTAATTTCAAAACTTACTACAAAGTTACAGTAATCAAAATAGTATAGTCCTTACATAAAGGCATAGATCAAATGGAACAGACTTGGGAGTCCATAAATAAACTCAAATGTGTATGGTCAAGTGATCTTTCATAAAAGTGCCGGGACCATATAATGGGGAAAAGATAGTCTCTTCACAGTGCTGAGAAAACTAGGTATTCAAATGCAAAAGAAGGAAGTTGGGCCCTTAACTTACAACAACTACAAAAATTAACTAAATCTGGATTGAAATCTAAATGTAAGGTCTAAAATGATAAAATTCCTACAAGAAAACACAGCAGGAAAGCTTCATGACATTCACTTTGGGAATGATTTCTCAGATATTACACCAAAAGTACAGGCAATCAAAGAAAACATAGCTAATTGGAATCCATTAGAACTTAAAACTTTTAGGCCATCAAAGGAGAGTTAAAAGATAACCCATAGGGATGGGAGAAAATGTTTGCAAGGCATCTATGTGATAAGTGTAATACTCAGAATACATGAAGAACTCCTACAACTCAGCAATGAACAACCAACCAACTCAAAAGTGAACCGAAGACTTGAATAGACATTTCCGCAAAGAAGATATACCAAAAAGCACATGAAAAAATGCTAGACTGCCACTAACCTGTAGGAAAAAGCAAATTGAAACTACAATGAGAATTCACTTTAGATTCCTTAGGGTGGCTATTATAAAACAAACAAACAAACAAAAAACCCAGAAAATAGTAAGTGCTAGTGAGGATGCAAAGGAATTGGAACCCTCATGAATTGTTTGTGAAAATATCAAGTTGTCTGGCCTCTGTGGAAAACAGTTGCAACCCCATGGACTGTAACACACCAGGCTCCTCTGTCCTCCACTGGAGTTAGCTCAAATTCATGTCCACTGAGTCAATGATGCTATCTAACCATCTCATCATCTGCTGCCCCCTTCTCCTTTTGCCCTCAATCTTTCCCAGCATCAGGGTCTTTTCCAATATTACTCATTTATGAAAAGAAATGAGCACTAGGTGGCTCAGTCAGTAAAGAATCTGCCTGTAATGCAGGAGACATGGGTTCAATCCTTGAGTCAGGGAAGATCCCCTGAAGAAAGAAATGGCAACCCACTCCAGTATTCTTGACTGGAAAATTCCATGGACAGAGGAGCCTGGCGGGCTACAGTTCATGAGGTCGCAAGAGTTGGACATGACTTAGCAACTAAACCACCAAAAGAAATGAAGCTCTGATACACACTACAACATAGATAAATATGCTAGGTGAAATAAGCCAAACACAAAAAGACAAATAGTGTAAAAGTCCACTTATACAAGGTACTCTGAAAAGACAGATTTACAGACAGAAAGCAGAATAAAGGTTACCAGGGATTAGTAGAACAGGGAGTTGTTTAATGGTTAGAGTTTGCTTTGGGATGATGCAAAGGTTCTGGAAATGAATAGTGGTGATGACTGCACAGTGATGTGAATGTATTTAATGCCACTTAATTGTACAGTTAAAGATGGTAAATTTTATGTTATGTGTATTTTACAATTAAAAAAATAGTACATCTCTCCTTTTCTCACCAAAATAGGCATTAGAACATTATAATTAGCCTAGTAGAATTTCAGCCACATTCTACATTAAAACATCTAATTTTCCAAACCAAAAACGAGCACTTATAAAATCACTTGTCAATTAATTTCTAATTTAAAAAAAGAAATTATTATAGGACTGGAAGGGAAAATATAAACTGTAGTATGTTCCCTTTAAAAAATGACTATCACTATTTTTTCCAAACCACTGAGCTCAAACAAAACATGTTAATATAGTACTAAGAATAATCAAGCAAAAGATTATTTTCAGAAGTGGAATAAGCTGTTGTACCTTCCAGTATACCTTCTTTCTTTGAAATTTTCACTCAAAAATAAATTGTACTACACTTCACATTATTAAGATGTAAGAAGCTATGCTCTCTCTTCAGAATAGCTAATAGGAAAAGATGTGACCTGTCATAATATTTGGTTTAAAAAAAAGATAATTTCTAAATATTTAATATTCAGGATATTTAAAATACTATTTTAAAAATTGCCACTGCTTTAGAAGAACTTGCTGAGTTCAAAATCACTCACAGTTTATTGACAGATTTATTCTTTAACCTAGGACAAATGCATATAATTATTTCCTTAAATGTTTGTCCACAGAAATTTAACTTACTCTGTGGTGTTGTATTATCAGCCTCGACCAAAAACATAGCAGAATCTAGTTTGTGTTTAAAATGATACAATGTATATAGGGTTATCGTTACCATCTTTTTAAATTCCATATATATGCGTTAGTATACTGTATTGGTCTTTATCTTTCTGGCTTACTTCACATGTAAATCCATGGCTGATTCATGTCAATGTATGGCAAAAACCACTACAATATTGTAAAGTAATTAGCCTCCAACTAATAAAAATAAATGGAAAAAAATAATAATAAATTAAAAATTAATTAATTAATTAAAAATGATACAATGCTTAATAACCTTTGACCAATAATTGCTGGTACCTACCAACTACAGAGTTGATATGTTAGGCATGAGCAAACCTCATTGAACTTAAGATACTCATAATGAGACTAAGTAATCTGGTTTTAGAGTCTGCACACTTATCCATGAAAAGCAACAATGATCACAAAGTTTTCAACCCATGGAAAAAATTAATGATATGTTGGGAACTGGCTAAAGAAATTCTTTGAGAAGCCAAAGAGATGATATAAAAGAGTCTCTTGAGGGTTTTGAGCTTCAGGCTAAACAGGGAGAAACATTCTGCGGAAGAAATTGTTATAATAAAGTTTCATATTTTCAATTCCTGTTTCTCCTGAGAAGCTAAGGAATATAACTTTCATGCTCTAGTCGTATTACAGAAAGACTTCGGCTGAATAGAGAAGCAACTAGGATTTGGAACAATTCTATTTGCCTAAGAAGAGGTCAGTTCATAATAAAAAGGAAGATCATAACCAGGGTACCTGGGTTTACCTTGGCTTTGCGAAAACGGTAGACCACCAGCATGCTCACGAAGTCCAGCAGCATACACAGGGCTTGAAAGGAGATGATAGCCAGTCGCAAGTACTTATCCTCCTGGACAAAGCAGGGGCTGTCATCAGCACAGTAGGGGCAGCCCTCGCTGCATGGCAGGCAGACATGGACTTCTTCTGACACATCCTTGGCACTTTCTACAAAATGGTGATCCGGACCCCTTCCTGAAAATTCCAAATAAAACCAGGGTCACTGCACCTTGGAGGTAGGTGAGACAGAGTACAGAGTCAAAACACATCCTCACTTCTTCATTCCTTTTCCCTCTTACTAAAAACCTTTCTTCAACTTTCTTGCTCAGAGAGAGAGTTACATTGCCTTTAGACTCAAACAGAATTCTTTTCATCCTTTTGATTTGAAAAAAAAAAAAAAATGTCATTCAGAACCATTGAGGAAAATGAGCAAAAATGGAACTAAAACTCCTCAGAGGCAAGGAACAGTTTTCTGTCTTTTATTTCACTATCTTCCACTCCCTAATGGAAACTCCCTATGGTCACAAATCATATTCTATAAATATTTGCTAAAGAATTAACCAGAAAAAAAAAAAAGGATGAGAAAGTTGTGTCATTCTGGTACCAAGTAAATACACACAACACTTTTGGAACTTCTTGACCTAGATGGCACAGAATCTGAAATGAGGCTTTGATTGCTCTTTAATCCAGCAGGGATTTCATCCACCAAGTTCATTAGGTCTAAATTGGATAAAATGGTACTTAATCAACAGTTGTAGTGTGCAAGTGCCTAATGATGGTTCATCCTCTGCCCAGAGGACAATCCATACTTACAGGCTATCATGTCATTTCCCACTCTGCACACCCATAGGACATTTCCACACTATTAACTAACTGCTGTTACTGATCTACCTTTAATTTTAGATTCTTGTGTCTTGGTTATCAAACTTAATTTAGCCCTGAAGCCCAAGAAGTAAGACTTCTCTTTAAATGTTGAGTTTGCACGCTCTGTCACTTCAGTCATAGCCAACTCTTTGTGACCCCATAGACTATAGTCCTCCAGGTTCCTCTGTCCATGGGATTCTCCAGGCAAGAATACTGAAGTGGATTGCCATGCCCTCCTCCAGGGGGTCTTCCCAACTCAGGGAATGAACCCATGTCTCTTGGGTCTCCTGTGCTGCAGGAGGATTCTTTACCCACTCACTGAGCCACCATTTAGCACTGACAAATATGCAGTTAATAATATACACTTAAAAATCCTCAAACCTATTTCCAATCCTGACCTCAACATGAAAGACGTGAATATGTATGCAGTTTAGTATATAACACAACCACAAAGCTCAGTATCTAACACAACTTTGACTGACTGAGGAATTTGCAAAATTTGTTCTGGTTAACAGTATTTTAAAAACACAGTTTAACAGAAAATCTTTATTACTTTCAACTCCTGTTCAGTTCAGTTCAGTCACTCAGTTGTGTCTCTTTGAGACCCCATGGACTTCAGCATACCGGGCTTCCCTGTCCATTACCAACTCCTGGAGCTTGCTCAAGCTCATGTCCATCGAGTCAGTGATGCCATCCAAACATCATATCCTCTGTTGTCCTCTTCTCCTCCTGCCTTCAATCCTTCCCACAAACAGGGTCTTTTCAAATGAAACAGTTCTTCACACTGGGTGGCCAAAGTATTAGAGCTTCAGCATCAGTCCTTCCAATGAATATTCAGGACTGATTTCCTTTAGGATGGACTGGTTTGATCTCCTTGTAGTCCAAGGGACTCTCAAGAGTCTTCTCCAACACTACAGTTCAAAAGGATCAATTGTGAATTGGTGCTTAGCTTTCTTATGGTCCAAGTCTCACATCCATACATGACCACTGGACTCCTGCTGAAGGTTCACAATCTTTATAAAATATATTTTTGTCTTCATTTCTTCCTTAATAAACACAGATAGCAGACATAATTGAGTATCTTTTTGTTGGTGCAGGATATATTACTGCTTAAAACTCTTCACTCTGTTACACAGTGAAAAGTGTATGAATTTCAGTGTCCAGCAGATAAGGCTCCCATCCCTAGACAGCTCTGAGACATTAGGCAACTCACCTGACCACTTTGGGTCTTAGCTTATTTGTGTATGAAATATGAATTGCTGTGGGATTAAATGTGTAATGTATGTAAATCACAATGCCTGGCTTTCTCTTCTTCTCCAAATCTGGGAGATGCAAAGAGAAATTAGGGATCCATTCGTATTTTAAAGAGAGGCATTACTGCTCAAAAACAAGCAGATTACAAGAAAGAACTGAGATATGGAGGGAGTCAGTGGGAATAAGCCCCAATGCAGACAAGTTAAATTTGATGTCCAACTCATTGTTCAGGAGAAATATACAAGAAGTGAGAAATAATGTAAGACTAGAGTCTGGGAGAAGAATCAATGTCAGTTTAAGAACCCACAGAGAGCTCTGGGAGTAGACAAATTATTTATTAAGGATTTCAAAGAGGAAGACTCTAAACAGGTAGAAGTTTTCACAATGTCATAGAAGAAAATGGATTTACTGGAACATGCTGGAATGTGATCAGAGAGGATGCCTGAGGAAAGACTATGAAGTTTAATGATTACTGCAACCTTCATTGACCTTTAAGACAGTAGTTTCCAGACAGTGGCAGAGATTGAAATTAGGTTGTCAGAGCCAAAAGAATAAATATATGATAAAAATATAGTTTCAATAAATGTTCCACTGAGTTAAAAAAAAAAAACAGCTCATGGTTAATAGGAATAATAATGGGCTCAAAAAAGGGATTTTGGTCTTGCAGAGCAAACTAACACAAGCAATCAACAATAAGTAAGTAATTTAGTCTGTTAAAACTGAGCAGTGCCAATAGAGACAATATTTTATAGTAACTGTAACAGAACATAATCTTAAAAAATTGCAAATCACTATTTTATACACCTGTAATATGTAATATTGGACAGCAACTATACTTCCATTTAAATAAATAAATAAACTTTGAATAATATTAAAAGAACCACACACACACCAAGTGAGAAGTGCATAAAGGAAAAATGAGTGGAACAAGGTCAGGGCAATCAGACATGCCAGAGTGAGAATTACAATTTTAAATTAAGTGGTTAGGATAGACCTCATTCTATAGGTGATATCTGCACAAATATTTGAAAGAGGCAAGGGAGTTAGCTACTCTGACCTGTAGCCAGTACAAAGATCCTGAGGGGGGTGCATACCTGGCTTATAGAAGGAAGAACAAACAGTCTGCTGTCACTGGAGTGGATTGAGTGTAGGGCAGTGTGGTGGAAGGCAAAGTCAGAAAAGTAACAGGTCCAGATCATACATGGTGCCCTGGGCCACTGTAAAGGCCTGGATTCTTCCCTCAGTAAAACAGAGAGCCATGGCAGGGTTTTGAGTGGGCGAGTGACATGATATGCCTTGTGTTGTTAAAGGATTACTTTAATTATGAAGAATATACAGCAGCAGGCAAGTGTAGAAGTGGGGAGATTTGTCAGAAGCTGTTGAGAATAATCCAGGTGAAACTCGACAGCTGCTGGGGCCACAGTACAACAGTAAAAGCTGGCTGGATTCAAATGCATTTTGAAGGTGGAATCAACAAAATTTTCTGATGAGTTGGCTAAGGAATGATGGAGAAAGAAAAGAATCTGGAGTGATTCCCAGGTGTCTGGTATGAATCAGGGGATGGAGGAAGTTGCTAACAACCAACATGGAGAAGAATGGTTGTGGGCAAGTCTTTGGAGAAGATTGCAAGTTCAAACTTGACATTTCAGTGTGAAAATATCTACTAGAGACCCAAGTGATAATGTTAAGTATGCATCTTGCTATATTGGGTTTGGAATTTGGAAGAAAGGTCTAGAAGGAAGATTAAAATACAAAGGTCACGGGAATTTAGACAGTGTTTAGAGCCAAGAGAAGGAATGCAGACAGGGAAGTCTCCCAGGACTCGCCAGTATTAATGCCACACAAAATCCTTAATCACAGAAAACTTTCCTTGGCTGTGACTCATATTTTTAAAGGGCACTGTATCATTTCTCTCCACAACTGCAAACGTATAAAGCTTCAACAGAAAAGCAACCAGCCAACCAATAAATAAATATTTTCTTTGGATTTAAATATGACCTCCCACTGTCAAAAGAGCTAAAGCTGCTGTCCTGGTTTGGGTCTTCCAAAAGCAGAGCCTGAGACAATGATCTGGATACTGATAACTTATCTGGGAGATGATTTAACATATGACCCTGCAATCCTATTCCTGGGCATACATCCTGAGGAAAGCATGGTCCAAAAGGATACATGCACCCCGTGTGAGGCTGCCAGGGCTAACACCATGACAGGCGGCCCGGACCTAAGTTTAGATTTCCCCCGAAATGGTAAGATTCCCTACCCCCATCAGGCCACCTAGAGCCAGCCAATCAATATGCGCCCAGTAAGAAAAAGGGAACCTATCAGGGGAAAGCTGAAAAGCCCGCGAACGCCCAAGTTTGAAAAAAGCCCATGAAGGTTTGAGCCAATAAGATTACTTTGCAAACATGTAACCAATCCGCTTAAGCCAGCTACCAACTGCTTATGCTCACCCTATAAATTTGTGTAACAGCTTGAGCTCAGCGCTTTCTGACCCTGCACCACTGCATTGGTTGCGGCAGTAAGCCCTGACTCGAGTCAGCAATAAACTTCCCTTTTTTTGTGAGTTGCATTGTCTTGGAAGCCTTCTCTCTTCCCGCTCAGGGATTTGGACATCGGGCATAACACCCGATGTTCATAGCAGCACAGTTTACAATAGCCAAGACATGGAAGCAACCTAAATGTCCATTAACAAAGAAAGATGTGGTACATATATACAAGAGAACATTACTCAACCATTAAAAATAATGAAATAATTCCACTTGCAGCAACACAGATGGACCCAGATATTGTCATACTGAGTGAAGTAAGTCAAAGAAATACAAATATCATATGATATCACTCATAAGCAGAATCTAAACAAGGATACAAATGAACTTATTTACAAGCCAGGAAACAGACTCACAGACTTAGAGAACAAACTTATGGCTACTGGGAGGGAAGGGTGGAAGAAAGCATAGTTAGAGAATTTGGGACTGACATGTACTTACTGCCATATTTACAATGGATAACCAACAAGGACCAAGTGTAGAGCACAGGGAACTCTGCTCAGTATATTGTAATAACCTAAAAGGGAAAATAATTCAAAAAAGAATAGATACATGGATATGTATAACTGAATCACTTTGCTGTATGCATGAAACTAAACACTGTTAATCACCTATACTCCAAAAAAAAAATAAAAAAGTTTTTTAAAATTAATTTTTAAAAAAGTCATTATTAAGTTGGATGTCACTGTAGGTAATGGGGGCTCCATCTTTCCAGGAGTGCTCTAAAAAGTGCATGTAATGCTCCTCAGATTTGTCTCTGCAAAGGACGGAGGCGGGAGCATTTAGGCAGCAACTACCAATCCCAGTCCCACTGGTTGACAGCTGTTCTCAGAGGACTTCAGTATGCACACCCTCTTAGACAAGTGCTGGGCAAGCTTAGAGGGCTTCAGCAGAAGCCCTGAGGCAGAAAGGAAATTCTGGACACACTTGCAGTGAGATCCTGGGAGCACGCCCCCTAACCATCACAGTAACTAACATCTGAGGAACATCAAGAGTATATGATGCAGGAGGAGGAGCCAAGATGGTGGAGGAATAGGACGGGGAGACCACTTTCTCCCCTACAAATTCATCGAAAGAACATTTGAACGCTGAGCAAACTTCACAAAACAACTTCTGACCGCTAGCAGAAGACATCAGGCGCCCAGAAAAGCAGACCATCGTCTTCGAAAGGAGGTAGGACAAAATATAAAAGATAAAAAGAGAGACAAAAGAGCTGGGACAGAGACCCATCCCTGGAAGGGAGTCCTATTAGAGGAACTTTCCAAACACCAGGAAACCCTCTCACGGGCGGGTCTGGGGGAAGTTTTCGAATCTCGAAGGGCAACCTAACTGGGAGGAAAAATAAATAAAACTCACAGATTACATGCCTAAAAGCAACTCCCAGCTGAAAAGTACCCCAGACATCCGCATCCGCCACCAGCAAGTGGGGGATGAACGGAGAGGAGCAGGCGGCATTGCTTAGGGTAAGGACCGGGCCCGAATGCCCTGAGGACAATCGGAGGGAGCTAACGTGAGATAGCAACTTAAACTGTGGGATAGCAAGAGAGAGAGAGAAAATTAACCTGCCAGCCATTTGCAGAACAAACGGACTGAGCAATTCCAGAGAAGAGCTAGCCAGTGGTGGACAGGCCCATCCCCACCGAAGGCAGGAGGCAGGGGGGAGGGGAAAGGGGCAAACTCGGCCCCAGAGACGGCACCCCCTACCAAACTGCAAACAGGCCTCCATTTTTTAACCAAAGACTTCCTGAGATTCTGGATGGTCGACATCCGCTGGGAGGGTCTCCGCTAGAGGCCAGCTCCCAAGAATAGACACAAGGCACACGCACCTCACTGGCGCGTGCAGAAACTGAGGCTGGGACCGCAGAGGGGAGAAGGCGCACCACACCCCGGGAGAGTGCGTCCGTCAAGCTCCTGGCTGCCTGAGCTGCTCCGGCCGGGGAAGGCACAAAACGCAGGTGCAACCGAATCTGTGCTTTTGTGTAGTACCTGAAAACTGGAACCGCACGCAATGCAGGACCCGCTCCATATGGAGCAGCCGGGAGCCTGAGCAGTGTAGACGGGGAGAGCATACACCCGTGAGAGAGAGCAAACCCAGTGTGGCCGGAACACTGTGAGTGCTCCCCACACACAGCGATATCTGTCTGCAGCGCCCCTCCCTCCCCGCAGCACAACTAAACCAGCGAACCTAAACAAGAGACCACCTCCACCAGCCTGTGTCAGGGCGGAAATTAGACACTGAAGAGACCGGCAAACGGAAGCCAAATAAACAAAGAGAACCGCTTCAGAAGGGACCGGTGCAACAGATTAAAATCCCTATAGATAACACCGACTACACCAGAAGGGGCCTATAGATATCGAGAAGTGAGAGCTGGAATGATGAGCTATCTGAAACTGAACCGAACCCACACTGACCGCAACAGCTCCAGAGAAATTCCTAGATATATTTTTACTTTTTTTTTTTAAATTAAAAAAATTTTTTTTCTTTTCTTTTTTTAATTTTTTCTCTTTTATTTTCCTTTAAAATTCCCTATTACTCTCCCATTACTCCTTAACTTTCATTTTCATTTTCATATATTTTTACTATTTTTTTAATTAGGAAAAAAAAATTTTTTTCCTGTTATATTTTTTTTCTCTTATTTTCTTTTAAAGTCCTCTATTACTCCTTAATTTTCATTTTCATTTCACTATAACCTTGCCAAAAAAAAAGGAGAAGCCCTATTTTTAAACTGAAATTCATATATATTTCTAAAATTTTTTGTTTTTGTTTTTAATATTGTATTTTTAAGAGTCTAACCTCTACTCTAGGTTTTTAATCTTTGTTTTTCAGTATTTGATATCAATTTTGGACATTTAAGAATCCAATATTCAGTACCCATTTTTACTCAGGAGTGTGTTGATTACTCTCTCCCACTTTTGACTCTGTTTTCTACCTCAGAACACTTCTATTTCCTCCCTTCCCCTTCTCTTCCCAATCCAATTCTGTGAATCTCTGTGGGTATCTGGGCTATGGAAAACACTCTGGGAACAGACAACTGTGTAGATCTGTCTCTCTCCTCTTGAGCCCCCCTTTTTCTCCTCCTGCTCATCTCTATCTCCCTCCTCCCTCTCCTCTTCTTCATGTAACTTTGTGAACCTCTCTGGGTGTCCCTCACGGTGGAGAATCTTTTCACCATTAACCTAGAAGTTTTACTATCAGTGCTGTATAGTTGGAGAAGTCTTGAGACTACTGGAAGAATAAAACTGAAATCCAGAGGCAGGAGACTTAAGCCCAAAACCTGAGAACACCAGAAAACTCCTGACTACAGGGAACTTTAAGTAATAAGAGACCGTCCAAAAGCCTCCTTAAACATGCAAATCAATCAATGTAATACACCACATTAACAAATTGAAAGATAAAAACCATATGATTATCTCAATAGATGCAGAAAAAGCCTTTGACAAAATTCAACATCCATTTATGATTAAAACTCTCCAGAAAGCGGGAATAGAACATTTCTTGCATCTTCTCAATCTTTGTCTCCAGGCTATTTATCTGTAACTCCATTTTGTTTTCAAGATTTTGGATCATTTTTATTATCATTATTCTAACTTCTTTTTCAGGTAGATTCCCTATCTTCTCCTCTTTTGTTTGACTTGGTGGGCATTTTTCCTGTTCCTTTACCTGTTGGGTATTTCTCTGCCTTTTCATCTTGTTTAGATTGCTGTGTCTGGAGTGGGCTTTCTGTATTCTGGTGGTCTGTGGTTCCTTTTTAATGTGGAGGTTTCACCCAGTGGGTGGGGTTGGACGATTGCCTTGTCAAGTTTTCCTGGTTAGGGAAGCTTGCATTGGTGTTCTGGTGCATGGAACGGGATTTCTTCTCGCTGGAGTGCAATGGAGTGTCCAGTAATGAGTTTTGAGATGGGTCTATGTGTTAGGTGTGACTTTGGGCAGCCTGTATGTTGACGCCCAGGGCTATGTTCCTGCGTTGCTGGGGAATTTGCGTGGTACATCTTGCCCTGGAACTTATTGGCTCTTGGGTGGTGGTTGGGTTCAGTGTAGGTATGGAGGCTTTTGGATGGTCTCTTTTTACTTGGGAATAGAAGGAACATACCTCAACATAATAAAAGCTATACATCACAAACCCACAGCAAGCATTACCCTCAATGGTAAAAAATTGAAAGCATTTCCCCTGAAATCAGGAACAAGAAAAGGGTGCCCACTCTCACCACTACTATTCAACATAGTGTTGGAAGTTTTGGCCACAGCAATCAGAGCAGAAAAAGAAGTAAAAGGAATCCACATAGGAAAAGAAGAAGTGAAACTCTCACTGTTTGCAGATGACATGATCCTCTACATAGAAAACCTAAAGACTCTACCAGAAAATTACTAGAGCTAATCAATGAATATAGTAAAGTTGCAGGATATAAAATTAACACA